>NC_054372.1:160722341-161006709 GCF_017654675.1 Xenopus laevis | reverse complement strand
GAAAATTGTGCGGGCAATTATAGCGTTCCAACCCAACATTATGGTGGAAAAGGGAAACAATAAAAAACTTTCAAAAAAAAAAGGAAACATAATATATATAGAGAAGGGGGGGAAAAAAAAACCATAAAGAATATATATAAAAAAAGAACATAAAAACCAAACAAAGGGGGTATTATTCCAAAGGGAGGGGGGGGGGGAAGACACCCAGGGAAATGAAGGTATTTCAAATTTACCCCAGAAAATAAGATACTGACTAAAAGAACAAAAAAGACAGATAAGCGGGTTTAAAAAACTTTAAGGCACAAGAGGAAGCCAGAAGTGAAGAGGGGGACTTTAAAGCTTTCACTGGTAGATATATACAAAATTTAGAACAAACAACACCCAATAGCGGCCCCAAAAATAAAAATACTCCCTTGCTTTCTATATAAAAAAATGACTTAAATTTTATATTTTTATTCAAAAACAAACAGAAAAAGGAATTTTCAATTTTATCTCTGGGGGGAGAAGGGATTATTTTTTTTTATTATATATTCTAGGCAGAGGGCAGGGTACGGCCCTCCAATCCAGTTATAATAAATATGCCAAGAGAAGGGAGGAGGAAGAAAGAAAAAATAACCAAATAAAAAACCAAAAGGAAGGACAGGAGAGGGAAGAACTATATAGAAAAACCTAAGCGGGCGGCAAACTAAATAGTGTTATGTGTGCTTTTCGGAAACAACGGAAATCATATAATACTATAAATAAACGACACTCATTTTAATAATATTCGTTCCCCCAAACAAAGGGGGAAGTCCCGTTCCACTATTTCACAGCCTTATCTTAATAAAAAAACAAACTAAATATATAGCGGGGAAGAGACACACAGAGAGAGGATTAAGGTTTATAGGTTACTTTGTACACGATTATCCCAGAAAATCGAGTAAGAAGAGAGTCCTAAACAGGGGAAAGGGGGCTTATTATTATATTCCGGACTAAGAGATTAAGATATGAGAAAATGAACAACACAACAAAGGAGGTTATTATAAAAAAAAAGGCGGAATAATGGAAAGGTATCCTACCCCTGGGGTGGCGAAAACTTCACATTACAAAGGAGGCGGGGCGGGCCCAAAAAAATCATTAAACAAATTAAAACTTATTGGGGAGTTAATACAAATGTGGGCCAACTCAGGGGGGCGGCGACAGAAACTCAAGAGAGACATGGGTATTTTTATGGCGTTTAAATAGGATAAAGACAATTTTCCCTTTGCCAATAGAGGAGAGGTACTAGGACAGTGTGGAGGCAAAGAAGAATAGAAAACTAAAACTTAATTTGCTTATTTAACAAAGGAAAGAGAGGAGAGGAGAACTTAGTTTAAAAAAAAGTAGAAGGGGAAACCCCCATACAGAATTATATTTCTAAGCGGAATAATGGAGAGAGGCAAAACAACAAGATAAAAAACCAGACAAACACCAAACAAAAAACAAAAGACTCCGAATATGTTTAGAAGAAGAAAGAAAGTAAAGAAATTAAATGGTTTATATGGGGATTTTTTAAGTAGTTTTTATTGCTTTTTTTTTATATAAAGAGGGGCTAAAATATTTGTTTGGATACATCCATATACATAAATAAATTTATGAAACTAAAAGAAAACAAGAAACAAATAAAGCTGAGACCCGCAAACACCAAAAACATAACAAAAAAAAGTAAACTAGGTTATAATTATATAAAACTTGAGTTTTTAAAAAACAATAAAATAATATATAATAAGGGTGAAAAACAAAAATTGACGGGGTGGGCCACACCCATATTAAAATAAGAAAAAACCATACAAGAAAAGTATACATCGGTAAAATATTGATAATAAGCATCACAACCCAAAAAAACCAGTAAAGCACAATCAAAAAGTAATAAACAAGACAAAGGGCGATGGCGGCGGGAAAAGAGCGTGTGAGAGGCGGGGGCGGGGGAACATAGAGAGGATTTGGAACAATATAATATATATTAAATGGCTCTTCACCGGGGGGCGGGGGGCGAGAGAGGAAACCGACCACACAAACCACTGGGAATATAGAAGAGATTATTATTTGACACACTTCAAACCACAAAGGGTATGGGGGGGCCCCTCAAAAGGCAGGTATAATATGCGGCGGCTACATATATTAATATATTCTATAAAAAAGCTGATTATTATTAGGAACGAACAAACGTAAATTCCCACCAAACAGCCGGCCTTATAACAAAGGGGCGCAAGGTTATTAGAGGGCGAGATAAAGAGAAATTAATGGGCGCAACACTATTAAGGAGAGAGGGAAACATAGAAAATAATATCATACAAGAGGCAAAGGGAGAGATGGGAGAATAATCCAAATACAAGCAACCACCAAAGGAGAAAGTTGTTTTCTAGAAGAGCCCAAATAGAAAAGAGGAGCCTTATGTCTAGGGTTAAAAGGGAGAAGGTTACCCCCAACCAAAGGAGAGAAGAGAAGATCCACAACGAAAATGGGAGGAAAACTTAATATATAAACCAATAATAAAACAAAAGGAAAGGAACCCCCAACCAAGATAAAAAAGAAACCCCAAAACACTGCCTTTTATAAAATTATATATTTTTGCAACCAAAACTATACCTATTTTTAATATTTTATCCACACACAATGAGGAGGTAAATTATATATATATATATAATCATATGGGGAGATACATTATGTAGATCTTGCCCCTTTTATAACCCATTTCCACAAAAAAACTATATATTTATATTTTTTACCAATTTTCCCACAAATAAAAAATTTGATAGAGAAGGGGGAGGAGAGAGACACCTTTCAAAACAAAAAAAACAACACACACGAAGTTAAAATAAAAAAAAAAAAAAAAAAGTTATAACACCGAGGGGAAAACCCACACCCACATTGGGGCTTAAGAACAAAACACAATTAAAAAAGAAGATAAAATACTTACTTTGTAATATAAACCTTGGGCAGAGGGATTAAAAAAAAAGAAAAGAGGGCGGGCGAGAAAAAGAGAAAAAAAGGAAAAAAAATAACTGGGGCCCCTAAAAAAAAAGGAACAATAATTTATTTATTTAGAACATACACAAAAAAAAAAAAAAAAACGGAGAAAAGTAAAAACGGTTAAAAGAAGAAGAAAGGTTTAAAAAAAAAAAAAATGGGGAAGATAACCAACTATTTTTTATATTTTTCTAACAATTATAGAGAGAGAGAGAGGGGAGGAACCCAAAGATTATATTATTACGTATAGTTTAAATAAAGATAGGAAAAAAAAACAAAAAACTAAAAAAAAAAGAAAAAAAGAAAAAAACGGAAAAAAAAGACAGACTAAATAAAAAAGCGAAAAATAAAAACAAAAATAAAAAAAAGCAGTAAAAAAACAATAAAAGAGAAAAATAAACAATAAAAAATGAAAAATAGACGCCGGAGAAAAGGGCATAATACCGGGCAGGAGAAAGAGAGGTCCCTAAATAATGCTCTTAACCTTATAAGAGGATTCTTAATATAAGTAGCTTTTTTAATATAATCATATTTTTAAATATCAAACACTTGGGTTTTTTAATTTACATTATTATATAAAATGGGGACCTAATGGATACAGAAAAAAAAAAAAAAAGAAATGGGTAATGAAAAGAAGGACCCATTTATATTATAGGTGAAATAAAAGTAAAAGCCTCGTTCTAATATTTTTGTTTGCCCAAGATAGAATGACTAGCAATTGAACATAATATATAAAACTTGTGGCACGAGAGGGGGACACTAATAGGGGTTATAATATAATATTCCCCATTGACCCCCGAAGGATGCGCGCGGGATTTTGGGTAATAAAATAATTATTATTGGACCTATAGCCCCCTGAGGGTAAGGGGAACACACACTATGAACTTAGATTAGTCAAGGCCCCCATAGAGATACTATGGACTTTCTGAGAGACTGACTGACTCCGAGGACGATGTGCACGTTAAGCGGGACCAAATGGCCACCAATTTATAATGTTGGGCGGTGGGCGCTGGCGCCCACCCCAATTTCTATATAATGTGGGAGAGGGGCCCTGGCCACCAAGATTTTTTTTCTCATGATGGGGTCCTAGCCACAATATTTTAATTGGGGGGGCTGGCCACAAAATGATTTTTTTAATGGGGGCCCTGACCACCAAATAATTCAATTTATTATTCTTTATTAAACAGTTGTAAAGGGTAACCCTAGCCACCAAATATTTTTTTACTGTACGGATGGGTAGGGCCAGACCGTAGAGATAAGAAGAGGCTTAAAGACGTGTGGAGCGCAGGTCCCAGGGGCCCATGGAAAAATTTGTCGTACGGGGCCCTGGCGAATTTCTGAAATAGACGTTCCTGAATATGTGGTTACTGTATATGTCTTATTAGCGTTTATTCTGTTTAATGTACCAGTGACTTATGGGTTTGTTAGAAGATAAGTTTCATATACAATGTACAGTCTTAACCACTGTCCGCAAACATCTGCCCATCCATGACTACTTATTCTACTTTATAGGAGAGAGAGGGATTTCAAAGAACATACTTTAGAGACATTTGAATTATGGTGACTGAAGGAATTGCAACAATACATCAAAGCTTCAATTTGGCCGGTTTGCCCCAGCTGAGCTGTTGAAAAGGCCGGTTATGATAGAGGATGTAGGAGTGCCGGCAATAACCCTTGTTGTACAAGGAAGAGATCAGGACCAGTCCCTCTGCTGATTCCTACAGACATTAATATGTGATGTAATGTCAGTACTATGAGTTATGTTGTTACCAATGCACTATACAGAGAGAGATAGTGAAAAGGGAAGGTTATTGATGGGATGTACTGATAATTGTAATCTATCTGTTCCAGCTGTGGGAATAAACTGAGCGGGAGAGAGGATGGCAATCTATATAATATGCAGGAGCATATAGACAGATATAAGATCACAATGTGCCTCGCTATTGAGTGGTCAGCTCTACTAACCGAAGAGCCAGAGTCTGAGTAGCGCATCATTGAAGTAAGCTGGAATCATTGGCCTATGTAATCAGGCCCATAACTGTTCAATTAGAGAAGAAGGTTAATATGAAGTAGAACCATAAGTGAGGGCAGGACTTGCTGCCTCCCATATATATATCTAGAATATGTTAGTGATTAGAGGAATTCCACCTTTGTTTCTGACTAACTGATTGTTCTTGCGTGTTGTAGGAACTTTCCAACTAACTTGTGCCTTTATAATTGAGACCCAATCATCTCAAAGAGATACAGGAGAAATGGCAACTAGAATGATGAAAGGAATCCTTTTGGTAAAAGTCATTACAATAGTGAAACTATCATTATAAAACCTGAGAGTTCATTAGATACTAAGGGTCAGTGACTGGGGAGATCGGAGGATGGGAGATTACTCTGGGGAAGGGTCAGGACTTTCGGGCTGCTCGGATAATCCCATTAAACTGCTAGATGAAGTTGTTCTCTCATAGAATATATGAATATATACAAAATATGTGAGAGCTGCCTCAGAGAAGCTAAGAATGTAGTATTCGGTAAATTAGCGTCCTACACAAAGTTTTGACAAATAAAGCGAAAATTTTTGTTATATGTACCTGAAATGTTCATATATAGATCTGCAGTTTTTCTGAATTTTTTCTCACCTTTCATGATAGGGCGTCATATAGATAACCAGAAGTCCTTTGTCTATCTACATTTAGAAATTTCTGCTGGTCCAGCAGAGAAGCGAAAGGACAGAGATGAGGCCCCTGCTGAAAAAAGAGAGTGAAAAGGGCCAAAACGTTCCTGCTCAAACACCATTGAGATAAACATGGAGGAAGAGACGAAACTTAGGTAGGGAGGATAGGAAGCAGAGAAAGAAGGAGAGGAGCCTAGGAAGGCGCTAGAGAAAGAAGAAGAAGAAGTGGGGAATAGACATCACATCTGTGAGGCTTCATGAACCCTAATGGCTCCACAGAGACAAACAAAATAAACAGATGCAACAGAGTTTGAACGTCAGTAATGATGGACGCAAGGAAATTAAAGCAGCTTTTCTTTCTCAGCAGGGGAAATATGTCATCCGGATGCACTAATTCATGTCTTTGGTGAGGAGATTTCTGAGGAGAAGTCAAATAGAGAGAAAATAGTGGATCGGGAGAGAGGAGGACGGAACGACGGTTTGCTCTCAGATTGATACTGCAAGAATTCCCGTACGCGATTCCTACAAGCTCTGAAAAGAACTAGTGACAAGAGGATTTTTTAAAATATAAAACTTTACTGGACAAATTCGGGTCAATAGTGCCTCGAACTTTTCCTTATATTGTCTTTCTTTTCTTCTTCGGAAATTGGTTTATGTAACCAGCAAAGGAACCAAGATTGTTGAGATATATTATAGACATTCAGATCCATACATGTGAGAAAAACACGATCTTTCTCGGAACGATACATAACGATTCGTACGAATTTATCCATCAACTATAAAGTGCCAATTATAATATAGACCAGGAATAAAAAAGGGGAGCTTGCCTTGCTTGCCCTGGCAAACATAAGATAGATTAGCACTTATAATGGACCGACAAAGATTTTTATATTGACCTTGGCCGATTCAATTTTCCTCCCCACCCCTTCCCAGACAGATGTCGGCGATAAATCATAAGGATGTACGATTGGTTCGAATCCCACTAACCGCACTAATTTCAAATAGGATTGGATCGACTTCCCTAAAAATATCGGTCTTGGCAAGTATAGAATTGTTCGATGTCTAATGGGGACCTTAAAAAGAGAAGCACCGGGATAGGTGAACATGATACAGGGTTAAAGGGTAACTTGTGAGGGTCTCGCTCTATGTCTAAGCAGAGAGGACGAGAGTCAACCACAGAGTGAGTGGTTAGAGAGAAGAAGGCCTAAGCGGAAGCCTTGTTGTAGGGTAGTGGAATAGAAAATTGATCTTAGTTACAACTTGCATGGTACTGTATGTTTTGCCATTCAGTGTTTGTCATGCTATGTAACTGAAGCAACCCCACCTCTCAGTAATGGCGCCTGCAATCCTAAAACTTGCAACTGTATCCCATCATAACAAAAAGAATGACATAAACCCAAATGGGAAACAAAGCGGCCACTGACTAAAGGAGGTAGACCCTAACGCATCCTAGTAAAGGCGCATAAAATATGGCCAAACCTGGACATGCCCTGATAGAAGGAGGCAGCAAGTGGAGAAGGCTAGCGCTTCGACACATTAAATCTTACCACATTAGAATAAATAAACTATAAAGAGGAGAACAGACCCATGTTCTGTAGACATTACGATAAGAAATATGTCTCGATTCCCTTGCTAGGGGTTATTAAAAATAAAAAGTAAAATGTTCCCAATTTACATGGTAAGTATTAAAGTAGAGAGGTGTTTCTATTTTTCCAAATCCAGCTCAATTTAATAAGACAGGAATAACTCTACCCAAAGAGGAACCTACCATGCCTGCTCGACATGACTAAAAGGGGAATAGAAAGACCCAAGCAATTGCGTACCCATTATCCTACGACTAGTGAGGTATAGTACCGAGGAGAGCAAATAGATGGCAGACACTAGGTTGTGTATTCCACCCACCAATACTGAATATACACCTTTTGTTAAACCACAAGTTACATACAAAAAGGAAACACTCTTGAATACTCTGTGCAGATCTCAGGGTGAAGCGTCCAGCCCGAGGCCCATTCAAGGGAGACTTAATTGATCTTGGGCACTATAAGATTATAACTAGATAGATAGATACATATAGAAGGTTTAATTTAGGTGCTTAGGACTTAATAGGTTCAGTTCGAATTGTGGATACTACAAACAGGGGTTTTGTGCTTGCTGCTCAAATGTATTGGTAACAAGATAATATCCAGAATCCCAGTTAAACCATGACTATATAGAAAGATGGAAGATCAAAGGCCTGCTGCGACCATACTTCAGGGTGTGTAATTATTAATTACAAAATTTTCTTACATAAAGCCCATAAGTGGTTAACATGTCCATCCTAACCTGTCCTAAGGCATGAAAGTGATGATATATATATAATTTAACTTATCAAGTTTCTTGAAATAAACAATAACTTACAACCTCAGATTTCCAGCAGACAAGAATTTAGAACTTCAATCAGAATGACACCCTGAAGGATTGTTGAGTAGGTTTATTTTCAAAACTGTGAGGATCTGACAAGCAGTGGGAGAGCATAAACAATATAGTTCAAAAGATTATTATAACATGATCTCACTTCTGAAGTGCTAATAACATAGCAGTTCAAAAATGAAGCTAGAATATACTTAACTAGGAACAAGTAGGAAGTAAAACCAAGCAGGAACATAGAGAAACAGCAGGGCTCCAAAGGAGGGAGATGGAACAAAACAAGCAGCTACCATGACAATAGAATTAATGCTATACGAATGTAACATGACTACTACATTATTGTGTTACTCGTGCCATTATTACCTCTCCCACAACATGTCACTGTACTGCAATATTACGACTAGCTCAGACTTAGATCTGTTTTATAGAGCGATATTAATTATGATATTATTGTGAGATGTTATTCTAAATTTTCTTTAACAAATAATAGCTGAGACTAGAAATAAATGTGGATTATCGACAACATATATATGTATTTCCACACAATATATATGTTTGAATGTGATTGGCATTAAGTTAATTGGTGCTTACAACATCGCATTATAACGTTTTTTATGAGTTAAGTTTATTGAAGTTATTTATGATATATCTTTTTATGATTCTTGTTATAGTCTCAATAATATCTGAGAGTGAATAAATTGGAGGGTTTAGGTATACTTTGAGTTTAGAGTTTGAGGAGTAATAAGAGAGAATGATGTGGTATACTATGTATCAACTCCATCACACATATAGATAATTATTTTAACATGGAGCAATTGAGCACAGAAAGGTAAATATGCCCCTTTCAGTGTATTAAAGGCTATAAGGGAGCGTGATAGAGAATATAGAGAATCAGTTCAAGACTAGTGACTTCAAAAGTATAAATTATAACTAATTAAATGATTTATCAACAAGACCAATTTGAATTATGAAAAATCCAATTATATTGATTTTAAAGATGTTAGCATTCCTCATACCTCCCCTTCCCCTCCCTACCCTGCCGGCATAGTACAGTCCATTACATATAATATTTATCCTTGACCAAAAGTCTTGACTAAGAAGGTCTGGTGGCAGTGAGTGTCACGCATGAGTTGAATTCATAGAGGCAGACTATACCAATGCGTCGCCAAATGATCATTAAGGGATGACATCACAGTAGGGCCCATAGACCAAGCTGGTTAGAAGCTGTTTACAGTTGGGATTGTGCAGCATTAGTGGATTGAACTGCAACATAGAGCGACACTAATTCATCACCCTATATAAGATTTTCACTGGATTTTTGTTACAGAGATAAAGTTCTAAGTTCATGATATTGATGGGGTCAGTATAGGAACATGTTTTTTTGTAGTCATCGTGGGCAGGGGCAGCCATTGGGGGGGACAGCGGGGGGAAGTATGCTAGGGGAAGCCCCGAGGGCTAAGGGGGGCCACACTTACTGTGATGTAGTCAAGCGCCCCACATCTTTTTACATAGAGTGAAGTAGCTGCTGAACTCCAGGAAGCAACAGTGCGACGTTTAAGGGGCCCACTGCGCACCACCAATTATTCTTTATAATGTAGGGGGGGCCTGGCCACAAATTATATCTCTATTAACAATAGGTGGGGGGCCCTGGGGCACCGAGATTGTTTGTTATCTCCTAAATGTGGGGGGTCCTAAGCCCCAAATATATTTTTAAATGGGGGGGGCTGGCCAAACAAAATGAGATAATTATAATTTATTGGGAAGCCCTAGACCACCAATATCATTTTATTCTTTTATTAAACATTTGTGGGAAAAACCCTAGCCACCAATATTTTTTTTACTGTACGGTGGGTTAGGGCAGACCTTGTAGGGTGGGCTTGCGAGTGAGGCGCAGCCAACAAGGGCGGCCCAGGAAATTTTGTCGTACGGGGGCCCTGCCGATTTCTGATGGCGGTCCTGATTAGTTGGGTTCCTGTTTATTAGCTCGTTATACTGCTTAATGTACCATGTGACTTATGGGTTTGTTATGAGAATAGTTTCTTAACAATGTACAAGTTTACCCTGTCCCAAACATCTGATCCTTGACTTTTCATATATAGGGAGAGACGCAGATCCATCAATAAAACAAATTTGAGCACAATATTTTTGTAATTTAGTGTGTACTCGCACCGCGCACTTTCAACAGACGATCAAGCTCGCATATTTTGACCGGTTTGCCCAGTGGGCTGTTTGAAAAGGCAGGTTTATTGAGAGGATGTAGAGTGCCTGCAATACCCTTAGAACATTAGAACATACGAGAAGATAGAGCATTGCAGGAGACCCGAGGTCCCAAGTTTTTGTCTGATTACTCTACAGACATTAAATAATGATAGTGTAGGTTGCAGTACATTTGAGTTATGTGCCCTTACCAATGACCAATTATTCGAGGAAGTAGAGAAAGGAAGGTTATTGTGGGCATGTACTGATATATTGTTACAATATTATGATATACCCGACTGTGTGCAATAAAAACTTGGTGCTTCTTCAATATGCAGGCTTGCTGTTGTAGTTCCAATTCCTCCTGTATAGGAGGGGTCAGCTCACTAGAACCGAGGAGCCGAGAGGCTGGGGAGTAGCGCCATAGAAGGATTCAGGGTAAGCTGGGAAGTCAGATGGCGTATAATTTCAGGACACGCGTAACTGTCAATGAGAGGAGGAGAGGGTGTATATGCTGAGTGCCAGCTAGGGGCACTGTGCTGCCTCCCGTAATTTACTGGAGTATGTTTAGTGATTGAGGAAAATTCCAGCCTGTCGTGACTAACTGATGGTCTTTAACTGTGTGTAGGAATGTCCAGAGCTAAATTGTGCTTCATATATTGAGACCCTCATCAGAAGATACATAAGAAAGAATTGGCACAATAATGTGAAAGGGAGATCCTTGTCTTAACGCCATTACAATAGT
Source organism: Xenopus laevis (assembly GCF_017654675.1). Lineage (NCBI taxonomy): Eukaryota > Metazoa > Chordata > Amphibia > Anura > Pipidae > Xenopus > Xenopus laevis. The sequence goes on along the minus strand of NC_054372.1, from coordinate 160,995,709 downwards.
GAACTCATTATATAAACAATTCATTATCCCTAAGTCAGATCTGTGGGAATCAGTGAGAATCTCTGGAAATACAGACTTTCCTGCTCATATCGCCATTAGACTAGACATAAGTTGGAGTTGTTCTCTCAAATAGAATATAGATGAATAATTAATAAATGGAAGTAAAATTATTTATAAATTCTTATAAAGGTAAAAGTTGTGAAAAATTAAAAGGAAAATTTGTGTTGTTATATTATGAAATGTTCTTAGTTTCTGGAGTTAAATTTCTGATTATATTATACATAACTCAACTTTCATGATAGAGGCGTGTCTTAGAGAAGTTCTAGCCGAAGTCATTTGCTCTATACAAATACTAGAATTCTGCTGGTCCAGCAGAGAAGAATGCCGAAAGGACAGAGATGAAAGAGAACCCCTGCCTGAAAAAGAGAGTGAAGGCCAAAACAGTCCTGCTCAAAACCCGAAATAGATAACATGAGAGAAAGAAGAAGAGACAGAACTTGATAGGAGTGGAAGCAAAAAGAAGGAGGAAGCTAAGAAGCGGCTAAGAAGAGAAAAAAGGTGCATCACTCTGAGGCTCATGAACACCAAGGCTCACAAGGACAAATAAACAATGCAACATGAAACGGCAGAAAGGAGGAGAAGGAATAAAGCAGCTTCTCCAGCAGTTAAGTCTGCCAGATTTGCTTGGAAGGGAGGAGATTTCTGAGGAGGAAGAGTCATTTAGAGAGATTGTGATGACGGAGGGAGGAACCAGAAACTAATCTGCCAGGAGTGGAAGGGAAATGTTCCGCAGATTCCCCGTAAGCGATTCCTACAAGCTCTGAACAGTATAACATGAGATTTTTTTAAAATAAAACTTTACGATAATGTTAATATTGACTATATGCGGTGTTGTACTTTGCTTTCTTCTCATCAATAGGCTTTATGTAAAAGCGGCCAGATGTTGAGATTTGTTGAAAAGATCAGAGTACCGTCATCGGTGAGAACACGATCTTCTCGGAAACGATCATACAAGAAAATGCGTGAACGAAGTTATAACACATACAACTAAAAAGGCCATATTTGCAGGGAAGAAAAAGGGAGCTCGTCCTGCTTGGCCCTAAGCAACATTAGAATAGCATTTGCACGCGAGACCGACAAAAAAGTATTTATTGACCTGGAACCGATCAATTTTCCTGAACAGATGTCGGGCACTTTTTAATTACTGGTCATGATATAAGACAGATGAATCATAAGGATGCTACGATTGTTCGGAATCCAACTAACGCACGATAATTTCAAAGGATTGGTCGGAGACTTTCCCTAAAAGTGCGGTCGTGGAACAAGAAGGAATGTGGTCGTGTCTGGGGATGGGGAGCACTTAAGCCAGATAGCACCGGAAGGGAACAGTACAGGGTTAAAGGGTAACTGTGAGGATCACATCTATGTCGTAAGCAGAGGAAGACACATATTCACATCATAATGGTAGTGTTAGGGCCATAAACAAACCTATTAATAGAGATGGAATCAGAAATGACAGCTTACACTTGCATGGCACTGATATGTTTAGCCATTCAGTTGTTGCAATGCATGATCGGCCCCCACCTCTCAGTATGGGCTGCAATCCCTAAAACTTGCAAACTTGTTCCCTATATCAAAGAATGGACATTGGAAACCCTGGAGAAACACGGCCAAAACTGCTAAGGACTGGTGACCCCATACACTCCTATAATAAGGACAGAACACATAAATGCCCAACCTTGCGACTGCCCTAAAGAGCAGAACTCAAGTGAGAGCTACGCTTGGAGGGAAGATGTGTTTATCCCAGTAGAATAATAATCTATAGAGGTAGACAGACCCCCAATGTTCATGTGAACATACAGTGAGATGCTCGATCCCCCTGCTAGAGGTAGTTTAAAAAATAAAAAAGTAAAATGTTCCGCATTCCATGGGAGAGGATATAAGTGTAATGAGATAGTTCTTATAATATCCATCCGAGCACAAAAAGCAGAAACTCTAATTCCCAAGAGATAACCTTACATGCTCTTCACATGACATAAAAAGTGGATAAAAGGATACCCCTCAGACAAATTCGGTTAGCCCATATCCTGTGACACTAGGAATGAGGTTAGTTCCAGGGGACAATAATGGCAGCACTAGAGAAACAACATACGATTGTCTAACCTTTTGCATCCACCAGTTACTCAAGGAACACCTGAAACCTTCAATCCTCAAGATCTCCAGCACCCATCAAGGAGACTTTGGACCATTCACAAGCAGTCTTGGCCATCTTTAGGGATTGTGTGAGCGTTGTAATGTATTCTTAGAAGGTGGTTAGATTTTAGGATATTGACTATGGCTTTTTCTCGTATTAAATTGTGATACTATCTATACAGGGGTTTTGTGTCTGACTCTGTATTAAGGTAACAAGATATATCACAGAATCCCAGTTAAAACCCATGACTATTTGAGGATGGAGATCAAAGGCCTGGAACTGACCAGTACTCAGAAGTGAATTGATAATTATTAATACAATTCTACAAGCCAAGATGTTCTGACCTCCCTTCCTAAGCATGAGTAAGAATAGAATATTATTTTAAACTTAATTCGTATAGAATAACTTGCAAGATAACAAGTTTAGACGTTACAACCTCAGGGATTTCAGCAGACAGTTGAACTCAATGCCAGAATGACACCCCTGAAGATTGATAAGAGTAGAGATCTTTAATTTCACAAACTTGTGATGGATCTGACAAGAGGACCAGGTGGGAGACAAACAAATATGTCAAAAGATTATAAAATGATCCACTCTAGCAATATACATGCAGTTCAAAAATGAAGCCTAGAATATACTGTAATACTGGACAAGTGGAAGTAACCAACAGACAGAGAACGAGGAGAGCATACAGGGGGGAGATGGACAAAAACAAGAACAAAAGCAAACCATGGAAATAATAATGCATGAGAGTGAACGATGACCAAAGAATATTGTAGCAAGGTATGTAGCCCCCCATGGTCACTGTTACTGCGAGTAGCAATTAACGCACATAGGCATTCTGCTGTCTGTTGGTGGATTTTATAAATATGATATATTAGAAGATGATATCTATATAATTTTCTTAATAACAAAATTTTTTAAAAAAAAGGCTTGACCAAAACAATATCTGTACGCGAATAGAATAAAGGAGCAGTAACACAACATATAGAATTCCACACAAATATAGTAGTTATAATGGTGATAGAACAAAAGTTAAATGGAGCTTACTAGACAGCAATAAAGTTTTTATTGAGTTAATTTATGGAGATTATATATGATCCTAAGATACTAGATATAGTCTATTTTCTGGGGGATAAATTGGAGAGAGACGTATACTATTGAGTTAGAGTTTAGATATTAACTATGTACAACCACCCTATAGTAATTTAATTTCATGTGGAGCCACAGAGGTAATTTGCCCCTTTCAGTAGATATTAAAGGCTATAAGGAAGCTTAAGATTGGAGTCAATTCAAGACTAGTGATTCAAAAGTTAATATAACATAAATTATGATTTCAACAAGACAAATTTGAATATGAATCCAATTATATGGATTAAAGTTTTATCTCCTAAGCAGTCTTCTATAATTATATCACTGAACCATAAAGGCGACATTACGAGTCTTGTGGCAGCTCGATGTCACATGATTGTAGTGGCGACATTCACAATGGTCGCCAATGTATCACCTCTAGGATGACATGTCACTAGTGGTGCCCCTGACACAAGCTGGTTATAAGGGCTTACAGTTGGATTTAGTCAGAATAATAGATGACTTGAATGCAACCATTGAGCTGAACGACTAATCAGTCACCCTAGTGTAGTGTTTCACTGGATTTGAAAGGGGGAAAACCAAATAAATATAAAGAAGGGCCAAGCGAGAGAAGAAGAAGGAACAACATAATTTTTACCCAAAAAAAGAAAGGAGGGAGGATAAGGATCCCCCGTATATTATACACCAAAGGAGGGGCACCTAATAATAAAGGAATTAACGAGTAAAAGTCTAGTTATATTTAACTGTTTACATGATTTAATGAGGAAGAACGATAGTATAGGAACTGTAATTTTGTAGTCATTCGTTGTGGCACGGGCAGATCCATTGGTGGTGGAAGGGCAGGGGGAGAGTTGTAGGGGCCCCCAATGAAGGGACCGGTAAGGAGGGGTTTATTAACGACCGGGATTAAGGAGGGAGCCCACACCTTACTGCAATTAGTCAGGGCCCGCCCGATCTTTCTGAGAGGCATGGCTGATTTTCCGGAATAGTGCGTTGGACGCATAAGGGCCCTGGGCCAGCCAATGTTTCTGATTAATGTGCGGGGCCTAGAGGCCAGCCGAAAATTATGTCTGGTAGTAATCGATAGAGACTGGGTGGGCCCTGAGCCACCAATTTTTTTTTTTCTCCGTTTGTGGTCCTAGCCACCAGAGTTATAATTTTAATGGGGGGGCCTGGACCCATAGAATATGGATTCCCACTGGGGGGCCCTTTGACCACCAATATCTTTTTATTCTTTTTATTAACATGATAGCAGGGAAACCCATAGCACCCCACCAGAGTATGTTGTGTTCGGATACGTGGGGTCGTGTGATTGGTAAAAGGGCAGACCTGTAGGTGGGGCTGCGGTTGGGCGCAGCACTGGAGGTGGCCATAGGAATTTTTTTTTTGTCGTACCGGGGTAGTCTCCTGGCGGATTTCTGGATGGGCTAGTGCCTGAGGGTTGATGGGGTTCCTGTTACTATTTAGCATTATATCTAGGAATATATCGATAACCAGGTGGACGTAGGGTTTGTGAATGAGATAGTTTCCTAATTTATCAGATAGGCTACCAGTACCTGTCACACAAACATATTCATATAGATTACCATTGGTAAGCTGTTCTCTGTGTATAGGAAAGAGATAATCAAAAGAACATATTGATAACATTTGAATTATGTGATCTGAAGTGAGTGTCAGACAACATCAAGCTCAAATTTGCCGTTTGCCCAGTGGCTGTTGAAAAGTGTGCGGGTTATGTAGAGGTGTAGAGTGCTCTCGCAATACCCTGAGTATAAGCTACAGTGAAGAATGATTCAGACCATGTCCCTCTGTCTGATTATGTCGCTAACGAGATTAAGTATGATGATTAGATACAGGAATCAACAAAAATACTGATGTTATAGAATTGTACCAATGCACGTATGAGCAGGGAGGTAGGAAGGGACGGCTTAATTGATTGGGAGTGTACTGTAGTGTATCTATGGTGTGTCCGCATGATAAGCTAGAAAACTGATTTCTACTTAATCTATTGCAGTGGCTTGCCGATTGTTACCAAATTCCTCCATATTAGAGGTCGAACTCACTAATCCGAGAGCTCCAGAGACTGAAGTAGCCTCTTATAGTTGTAGCTGGATAATCAATGGTCCTTATATCAGGCCCTATACTGTTCAATAGAGAGAAGGTTTATTATGTGAGTGCTCTCCACTCCTCACGAGAGCACTTGCTGCACATCCCTAAAGTTACTGATTATGATTAGTGATTAGCAGGATACTCTTACCTGGCATGACTTAACTGGATGCTTCTTCTGTTTGTAAGGTGAATTCACAATGCTAATTTGTGCCTTATTATAGTAGACCACTCATCTAGAGATACTGATGTTAATGGCATCTAGTGATAGAAAAGGAATCCTTTGGTAAGTCAATTAACAAGTGAACTCATTATAAAAAACAATTCATATATCTAAGTCAGAAGGGATACGATAGACAGTTACTCTGGTATATCAGACTTTCCTACTACATATATCCCATTAACTAGCTAGTTGAGTTGTTGCTAATAACATCATATATGAATTATTTATGATTATAAATTTAGAATAGAGAATAATAATAAATTTAATTCTTATAGGTAACAAGTATGATAGTGTAGGAAATTATGTTAAGATTATAATAATACTGAATGTCTTTGTAATTGGAGTTTTTCTTGATTTTTCTCTCTTCATGTATAGTATCGGCGTACTTTTACACAAGAAAGTGGACTTGTTTCTATTCTCAATACTAGAAAATTCTGCTAATGTGTATCCAGCAAGAAAAGAAGGCCGAAAAGAGAACATGAGATTTGAGGCTCACCTGCTGAAAGGAAGGAGAGTGAAGGCCAAAACGATACGTGAGCTGCAAACCCATGAATAACTGAGAGGAAGAAGCAGAACGTGTAGTAGGAGCTGGAAGCTAAATAGAGGAAGGAGGGAGCCTTAGGAGGCGCTGATTAAAGAAGAAGAAAAAGGTGCCATAGGCCACGTTGAGGGACTACTTTGGCACGACAAGGCGTCTACAGAGACCACAATAACAATGCCAACAAATGAACGCAGGAAGAGGAGGAGGAATTAAAGAGAAGAGGAATATTATTTATATACAATTAATAAACAGCTCATTCTTCCAGTCAAGTTGCAGTCTGGCAGAATGGCTGTGCAAGAAGGAAGATTTCTGAGGAGAAGTCATTAGAGGAGGATGGTGGATGGTAGTGGATGACAGACTTACTACCGATATAGATATGATATCCTGCGAATTCCCGTAAGACGATATAACCTACAAGCTCATAAGTCTATAACAAAGAAATTTTTTAAAATTAAAACTTTACTCCTCAAATTTAGTATCGACTTTGTCTGGTTGTCTTTCTTTCTTTCTCAATAATGGTTTTAATATGTAAATAGTCTGGCGCAGATGTGTGAAGATTTTTAAAGGAGGAGTCAGAAGACTCTCTCTCATCTGTTATTTGAGTGAATACACGATCCTCTCTCAAGGAACGATCATACTGATATATTTCGTATCGATATCTTCAACATCAACTAAAAAAGGCAATTTGCCAGGACCAACCAAAACAGGAGAGGCTGTGCCTGCTTGGCTCATCATGCATATAACATAGATAGAATTGCACTGGAACGCGACAAAAGATTTATGACTGACCGATCAATTTCCTGAAGACAGATGTACGGCCGATTAAATCATAAACCTAAATGTTTACAGAATTGTATGACATTTCCCAACTAACCGTGCACGATAATTTCTAAAGGATTTGGTGCTGAAAACATAATATCTAATCGGTCAAAGTTAGAGCAAGAAAGAAGAATTGTCGTGTCTATAGGTGGACCTTAAAGAGCAACCAGGGAGGAGAAACAGATACAAGGGTTAATAAGAAAGGGTAACTGTGAGGAGAATCAGCCCCTACTATTGTCTAAGCAAGTGATAACATATCAGCCAGAGATTTAGTGTTAGTGGTCCTTAATCAATATACAATATATTTCGCAGAATTGGTAAATAAGAAATGGCCCACAGTCCTAACACATAATGCAAAGGACTGATATGTATAAGCCATTCAGTGTTGCATAGGGCCATGTCTGGCCCCAACTCATCAGATGGATAGACCTGCCAAATCCTAAAACTTGCCTCATCTGTGCTTCTCATTATCATAATGTTATGATGACATGAAACCCTGGGAAACAGCGGCCAAACTGCTAAGGAGGTGACCCCAACAGCTCCTAGTAAAGGCGCACAAAATATGGCCCAACCTGGACATTGCCCTAAAGAGCAGCAAGTGGAGAGCTACGCTTTGAGAATTAATTTATCCCAGTAGAATAATAACTATAGAGGAGACAGACCCCCATGTTCTGTGACATACAGTGAGATTGTCTCGATCCCCTTGCTAGGGGTTATTTAAAAAATAAAAAGTAAAATGTTCCCATTCCATGGAAGATTAAGTAAGGTGTTTCTATTTTCCAAATCCAGCACAAAAAGCAGGAAACTCAATCCCAAAGAGAACCTACATGCCTCTCACATGACTAAAAGGAATAAAAGACCCAACACATTCTTACCCATATCCTACACTAGTGAGGTTAGTCCAGGGGACAAATAAATGGCAGACCTAGTTGGAAAACAACTCGATTCACCTTTGTTACCCAGTTACTCAAGGAACACCTGAAACTTCAATCCTCAAGATCTCCAGCCACCCATCAAGGAGACTTTGACCCTTCAACAAGATCTTGGGCACTTTAGATTATACTGTAAGTATCTTAGAAGGTTTAATTTAGGTGCTTGGCTTTGTTCAGTTAATTGTGATACTACAAACAGGGGTTTGTTCTGCTCTGTATTGGTAACAAGTATATCCAGAATCCCAGTTAAACCCATGACTATTGAGATGGAGATCAAGGCCTGCTGACCATACTCAGGGTGTTGTAATTATTAATACAATTCTACAAGCCAAGTGTTCTGCCTCCCTTCCTAAGCATTGAAAGTGTGATATTTTTAACTTATCAAGTTGTCTTGAGATAACAATAACTTACAACCTCAGGGATTTCAGCAGACAGTTGAACTCAATCAGAATGACACCCTGAAGATTGTTGAGTAGTTTATTTTCAAACTGTGAGGATCTTGACAGCAGTGAACAAACAAATATGTCAAAAGATTATAAAATGATCCACTCTAGCAATATACATGCAGTTCAAAATGAAGCCTAGAATATACTGTAATACTGGACAAGTGGAGTAAACCAACAGACAGAGAACAGAGGGGCTAACAGGAGGGGAGATGGAACAAAACAAGCCAAAAGCAAACCATGAAATAAATAATGCATGTGTAACATGACACCACATATTGTTACTGCATTATTACCCCCCATGTCACTGTACTGCATATTACAGCATGGCATCTGCTTGTCTGTTTGGATTTATAAATGATATTATTGAGATGATATTCTATATTTTCTTAACAAATAAAGCTGAACTGTAGAATAAATGGGTGAATACACAACATATAGATTCCACACAAATATATGTTAATGGATGCAAAAGTTAATGGGCTTACAAGACGCATAAAGTTTTTATGAGTAAGTTATGAGTTATTATGATCCTTAGATCTGTATAGTCTATTTTCTGGGGATAAATTGGAGGGGTTAAACTTGAGTTAGAGTTAGAGTTAGATATGTAACTAGTTACAACCCAAACCCTATAGTAATTAATTTCATGTTGAGCACAGAGGTAATTGCCCCTTTTCAGTGTATTAAAGGCTATAAGGAGCTTAGATTGAGTCAATTCAAGACTAGTGATTCAAAGTAATATACATAAATTATGATTTTCAACAAGACAATTTGAATTTATGAAATCCAATTATATGATTTAAAGTTTTAGTCTCCCTAACAGTCATTCTATATTTATCCTGACCAAAAGCTGACTTGGTCTGTGGCAGTTGATGTCACATGTGTGTGGAGTGGCAGCATCACAATTGGTCGCCATGATCATTAGGATACATCACAGTGGTTGCCCCTGACACAAGGCTGGGTATAAGGGCTGTTTACAGTTGGGATTGTCAGATTAGTGACTGAATGCAACCCATGAGGACACTAATCATCACCCTATTGATTTTCACTGGATTTTTACGAGTAAGTTCTGTTCATGTTTATGGGTCATGTATAGAACTGTTTTGTAGTCATCGTGGGCAGGGCAGCCATTGGGGGGGGACAGGGGGGAGAGTTGTAGGGGGCCCCGAGGGGTAAGGGGGGCCACACTTACTTGATTAGTCAGGCCCCCCCATCTTTCTGAGAGCTGCTGACTCCGGAAGGCGTGGACGTTTAAGGGGCCCTGGCCACCAATTTCTTATAATGTGGGGGGGGGCCTGGCCACCAATTTTCTTATAATGTGGGGGGGCCCTGGCCACCATTTTTTTTTCTCATGTGGGGTCCTAGCCACCAATATTTTTAATGGGGGGGGCTGGCCACAAATGTTTTTTTATGGGGGCCCTGACCACCAATTATCTTTTTATTCTTTATTAACATGTGGGAACCCTAGCCACCAATATTTTTTAACTGTACGGTGGGTAGGGCAGACCTGTAGGTGGGGCTTGCGGTGGGCGCAGCCCAGGGGCCCAGGAAATTTTGTCGTACGGGCCCTGCGATTTCTGATGGCGGTCCTGATTGTGGGTTCCTGTTATTAGCGTTATCTGTTAATGTACCAGTGACTTATGGGTTTGTTGAGAAGTTTCTATACAATGTACAGTACCCTGTCCCAAACATCTGATCCATGTACTTTTCTCTTATAGGAAAGAGATATCAAAGAACATATTGAGACATTGAATTATGTGACTGAAGGATTCAACAACATCAAGCTCAATTTGCCGGTTTGCCCAGTGGCTGTTGAAAAGGACCGGTTATGTAGAGGATGTAGAGTGCGGCAATACCCTGTTTGTACAGGAAAGAGATCAGACCAGTCCCTCTGCTGATTCCTACAGACATAATAATGTGATGTAAGTCAGTACTTGAGTTATGTGTTACCAATGCACTATACAGGGAGTAGGAAGGGAAGGTTATTGTGGGATGTACTGATATTGTATCTATTGTTCCGCTGTGTGAATAACTGATGCTCTTCTATTGCAGGGCTTGCGTTGTCCAATTCCTCCTATAGAGGGTCAGCTCACTAACCGAGAGCCAGAGCTGAGTAGCGCCATCATTCAGGTAAGCTGGAATCAATTGGCCTATAATTCAGGCCCTAACTGTCAATAGAGAGAAGGTTATATGTGAGTGCCAGTAGGCACTTGCTGCCTCCCTAATTTACTGATATGTTAGTGATTGAGGATCCACCTGTCTGACTAACTGATGTTCTTCTGTTGTAGGAATTCCAACTAATTGTGCCTTATATTGAGACCCTCATCAGAGATACTGAGAATGGCACTAGTGTGAAAGGAATCCTTTTGGTAAGTCATTACAATAGTGAACTCATTATAAAACAATTCATTATCTAAGTCAGACTGGGAATCAGTGAGTTACTCTGGAATCAGACTTTCCTGCTCTATCCCATTAACTGCTAGTGAGTTGTTCTCTCAATAGAATATATGAATATTATAAATGGAATAAATTTATATTCTATAGGTAACAAGTTTGTGAAATAAAGGAAATTTTTGTTATATTACTGAATGTTCTTTGTTCTGAGTTTTTCTGATTTTTCTCTCCTTTCATGTAGGGCGTCTTGTTACCAGAAGTCTTTGTCTATCTACTAGAATTCTGCTGGTCCAGCAGAAAGAAGGCCGAAAAGGACAGAGATGAGGCCCCTGCTGAAAAAGAGAGTGAAGGGCCAAAACGTCCTGCTCAAACCCATGATAACATGGAGGAAGAAGCAGAACTTAGTAGGAGTGGAAGCAAAAAGAAGGAGGAGCCTAGAAGCGCTAAGAAGAAGAAAAAGGTGCATCACTCTGAGGCTCATGAACACCAAGGCTCACAGAGACCAAATAACAATGCAACAATGAACGCAGAAGAGGAGAAGGAATTAAAGCAGCTTCTCCAGCAGTTCATCTGCCAATGCTTGGAAGGAGATTTCTGAGGAGAAGTCATAGAGAGATGTGGATGGGAGGGAGGACAGAAACTTCTCCAGATTGTTCCTGCAAAGAATTCCCGTAGCGATTCCTACAAGCTCTGAAAGTATAACAAGATTTTTTAAAATAAAACTTTACTGAAATGTAATATCTGACTTTTCTTTGTCTTTCTTTCTTTCTCAAAATGGTTTATGTAAAGCTGGCCAGATGTTGAGATTTTTAAAAGATCAGATCCTCATCGTGAGAACACGATCTTCTCGGAACGATCATACGATCGTACGAATTTACCATCAACTAAAAAGGCCAATTTGCCAGGAAAAAAAAGGGGAGCTGCCTGCTTGGCCCTGCAAACATAGATAGATTGCACTGGGACCGACAAAGATTTATTGACCTGGCCGATCAATTTCCTGACAGATGTCGGCCGATAAATCATAAGATGTACGATTGTTCGAATCCCACTAACCGCACGATAATTTCAAAGGATTGGTCGGACTTCCCTAAAATCGGTCGTTGGCAAGAAGAATTGTCGTGTCTATGGGGACCTTAAGAGAAGCACCGGGAGGGAACAGATACAGGGTTAAAGGGTAACTGTGAGGGTCACTCTATGTCTAAGCAAGGGAACAATCACACAGGTAGTGTTAGGGCCTAACAAACCTTTTAGAGTGGAATAGAAATGACAGTTACACTTGCATGGACTGTATGTTGCCATTCAGTGTTGCATGCATGTCTGGCCCCCACCTCTCAGTATGGGCTGCAATCCTAAACTTGCAACTGTTCCCATATCAAAGAATGACATGAAACCCTGGGAAACAGCGGCCAAACTGCTAAGGAGGTGACCCCAACAGCTCCTAGTAAAGGCGCACAAAATATGGCCCAACCTGGACATTGCCCTAAAGAGCAGCAAGTGGAGAGCTACGCTTTGAGAATTAATTTATCCCAGTAGAATAATAACTATAGAGGAGACAGACCCCCATGTTCTGTGACATACAGTGAGATTGTCTCGATCCCCTTGCTAGGGGTTATTTAAAAAATAAAAAGTAAAATGTTCCCATTCCATGGAAGATTAAGTAAGGTGTTTCTATTTTCCAAATCCAGCACAAAAAGCAGGAAACTCAATCCCAAAGAGAACCTACATGCCTCTCACATGACTAAAAGGGAATAAAAGACCCAACAATTCTTACCCATATCCTACACTAGTGAGGTTAGTCCAGGGGACAAATAATGGCAGACCTAGTTGGAAAACAACTCGATTCACCTTTTGTTACCCAGTTACTCAAGGAACACCTGAAACTTCAATCCTCAAGATCTCCAGCCACCCATCAAGGAGACTTTGACCCTTCAACAAGATCTTGGGCACTTTAGATTATACTGTAAGTATCTTAGAAGGTTTAATTTAGGTGCTTGGCTTTGTTCAGTTAATTGTGATACTACAACAGGGGTTTGTTCTGCTCTGTATTGGTAACAAGTATATCCAGAATCCCAGTTAAACCCATGACTATTGAGATGGAGATCAAGGCCTGCTGACCATACTCAGGGTGTTGTAATTATTAATACAATTCTACAAGCCAAGTGTTCTGCCTCCCTTCCTAAGCATTGAAAGTGTGATATTTTTAACTTATCAAGTTGTCTTGAGATAACAATAACTTACAACCTCAGGGATTTCAGCAGACAGTTGAACTCAATCAGAATGACACCCTGAAGATTGTTGAGTAGTTTATTTTCAAACTGTGAGGATCTTGACAGCAGTGAACAAACAAATATGTCAAAAGATTATAAAATGATCCACTCTAGCAATATACATGCAGTTCAAAATGAAGCCTAGAATATACTGTAATACTGGACAAGTGGAGTAAACCAACAGACAGAGAACAGAGGGGCTAACAGGAGGGGAGATGGAACAAAACAAGCAAAAGCAAACCATGAAATAAATAATGCATGTGTAACATGACACCACATATTGTTACTGCATTATTACCCCCCATGTCACTGTACTGCATATTACAGCATGGCATCTGCTTGTCTGTTTGGGATTTATAAATGATATTATTGAGATGATATTCTATATTTTCTTAACAAATAAAGCTGAACTGTAGAATAAATGGGCGAATACACAACATATAGATTCCACACAAATATATGTTAATGGATGCAAAAGTTAATGGGCTTACAAGACGCATAAAGTTTTTATGAGTAAGTTATGAGTTATTATGATCTTTAGATCTGTATAGTCTATTTTCTGGGGATAAATTGGAGGGGTTAAACTTGAGTTAGAGTTAGATATGTAACTATGTACAACCCAAACCCTATAGTAATTAATTTCATGTTGAGCACAGAGGTAATTGCCCCTTTCAGTGTATTAAAGGCTATAAGGAGCTTAGATTGAGTCAATTCAAGACTAGTGATTCAAAGTAATATACATAAATTATGATTTTCAACAAGACAATTTGAATTTATGAAATCCAATTATATGATTTAAAGTTTTAGTCTCCCTAACAGTCATTCTATATTTATCCTGACCAAAAGCTGACTTGGTCTGTGGCAGTTGATGTCACATGATTGTTAGTGGCGACATCACAATGGTCGCCATGATCATTAGGGATGACATCACAGTGGTGCCCCTGACACAAGCTGGTATAAGGGCTGTTTACAGTTGGGATTGTCAGATTAGTGACTGAATGCAACCATGAGGACACTAATCATCACCCTATTGATTTTCACTGGATTTTTACGAGTAAGTTCTGTTCATGTTTATGGGGTCATGTATAGGAACTGTTTTGTAGTCATCGTGGGCAGGGCAGCCATTGGGGGGGGGGCAGGGGGGAGAGTTGTAGGGGGCCCCCGAGGGTAAGGGGGGCCACACTTACTTGATTAGTCAGGCCCCCCATCTTTCTGAGAGCTGCTGACTCCGGAAGGCGTGGACGTTTAAGGGGCCCTGGCCACCAATTTTCTTATAATGTGGGGGGGCCTGGCCACCAATTTTCTTATAATGTGGGGGGGGGCCCTGGCCACCAATTTTTTTTTCTCATGTGGGGTCCTAGCCACCAATATTTTTAATGGGGGGGCCTGGCCACAAATGTTTTTTTATGGGGGGCCCTGACCACCAATATCTTTTTATTCTTTATTAACATGTGGGAACCCTAGCCACCAATATTTTTTTACTGTACGGTGGGTAGGGCAGACCTGTAGGTGGGGCTTGCGGTGGGCGCAGCCCAGGGGGCCCAGGAAATTTTGTCGTACGGGGCCCTGCGATTTCTGATGGCGGTCCTGATTGTGGGTTCCTGTTATTAGCGTTATCTGTTAATGTACCAGTGACTTATGGGTTTGTTTGAGAAGTTTCTATACAATGTACAGTACCCTGTCCCAAACATCTGATCCATGTACTTTTCTCTTATAGGAAAGAGATATCAAAGAACATATTGAGACATTGAATTATGTGACTGAAGGATTCAACAACATCAAGCTCAATTTGCCGGTTTGCCCAGTGGCTGTTGAAAAGGCCGGTTATGTAGAGGATGTAGAGTGCGGCAATACCCTGTTTGTACAGGAAGAGATCAGACCAGTCCCTCTGCTGATTCCTACAGACATAATATGTGATGTAAGTCAGTACTTGAGTTATGTGTTACCAATGCACTATACAGGGAGTAGGAAGGGAAGGTTATTATGGGATGTACTGATATTGTATCTATTGTTCCGCTGTGTGAATAACTGATGCTCTTCTATTGCAGGGCTTGCGTTGTCCAATTCCTCCTATAGAGGGTCAGCTCACTAACCGAGAGCCAGAGCTGAGTAGCGCCATCATTCAGGTAAGCTGGAATCAATTGGCCTATAATTCAGGCCCTAACTGTCAATAGAGAGAAGGTTATATGTGAGTGCCAGTAGGCACTTGCTGCCTCCCTAATTTACTGATATGTTAGTGATTGAGGATCCACCTGTCTGACTAACTGATGTTCTTCTGTTGTAGGAATTCCAACTAATTGTGCCTTATATTGAGACCCTCATCAGAGATACTGAGAATGGCACTAGTGTGAAAGGAATCCTTTTGGTAAGTCATTACAATAGTGAACTCATTATAAAACAATTCATTATCTAAGTCAGACTGGGAATCAGTGAGTTACTCTGGAATCAGACTTTCCTACTCTATCCCATTAACTGCTAGTGAGTTGTTCTCTCAATAGAATATATGAATATTATAAATGGAATAAATTTATATTCTATAGGTAACAAGTTTGTGAAATAAAGGAAATTTTTGTTATATTACTGAATGTTCTTTGTTCTGAGTTTTTCTGATTTTTTCTCTCCTTTCATGTAGGGCGTCTTGTTACCAGAAGTCTTTGTCTATCTACTAGAATTCTGCTGGTCCAGCAGAAAGAAGGCCGAAAAGGACAGAGATGAGGCCCCTGCTGAAAAAGAGAGTGAAGGGCCAAAACGTCCTGCTCAAACCCATGATAACATGGAGGAAGAAGCAGAACTTAGTAGGAGTGGAAGCAAAAAGAAGGAGGAGCCTAGGAGCGCTAAGAAGAAGAAAAAGGTGCACCACTCTGAGGCTCATGAACACCAAGGCTCACAGAGACCAAATAACAATGCAACAATGAACGCAGAAGAGGAGAAGGAATTAAAGCAGCTTCTCCAGCAGTTCATCTGCCAATGCTTGGAAGGAGATTTCTGAGGAGAAGTCATAGAGAGATGTGGATGGGAGGGAGGACAGAAACTTCTCCAGATTGTTCCTGCAAAGAATTCCCGTAGCGATTCCTACAAGCTCTGAAAGTATAACAAGATTTTTTAAAATAAAACTTTACTGAAATGTAATATCTGACTTTTCTTTGTCTTTCTTTCTTTCTCAAAATGGTTTATGTAAAGCTGGCCAGATGTTGAGATTTTTAAAAGATCAGATCCTCATCGTGAGAACACGATCTTCTCGGAACGATCATACGATCGTACGAATTTACCATCAACTAAAAAGGCCAATTTGCCAGGAAAAAAAAAGGGGAGCTGCCTGCTTGGCCCTGCAAACATAGATAGATTGCACTGGGACCGACAAAGATTTATTGACCTGGCCGATCAATTTCCTGACAGATGTCGGCCGATAAATCATAAGATGTACGATTGTTCTAATCCCACTAACCGCACGATAATTTCAAAGGATTGGTCGGACTTCCCTAAAATCGGTCGTTGGCAAGAAGAATTGTCGTGTCTATGGGGACCTTAAGAGAAGCACCGGGAGGGAACAGATACAGGGTTAAAGGGTAACTGTGAGGGTCACTCTATGTCTAAGCAAGGGAACAATCACACAGGTAGTGTTAGGGCCTAACAAACCTTTTTAGAGTGGAATAGAAATGACAGTTACACTTGCATGGACTGTATGTTGCCATTCAGTGTTGCATGCATGTCTGGCCCCCACCTCTCAGTATGGGCTGCAATCCTAAACTTGCAACTGTTCCCATATCAAAGAATGACATGAAACCCTGGGAAACAGCGGCCAAACTGCTAAGGAGGTGACCCCAACAGCTCCTAGTAAAGGCGCACAAAATATGGCCCAACCTGGACATTGCCCTAAAGAGCAGCAAGTGGAGAGCTACGCTTTGAGAATTAATTTATCCCAGTAGAATAATAACTATAGAGGAGACAGACCCCCATGTTCTGTGACATACAGTGAGATTGTCTCGATCCCCTTGCTAGGGGTTATTTAAAAAATAAAAAGTAAAATGTTCCCATTCCATGGAAGATTAAGTAAGGTGTTTCTATTTTCCAAATCCAGCACAAAAAGCAGGAAACTCAATCCCAAAGAGAACCTACATGCCTCTCACATGACTAAAAGGGAATAAAAGACCCAACAATTCTTACCCATATCCTACACTAGTGAGGTTAGTCCAGGGGACAAATAATGGCAGACCTAGTTGGAAAACAACTCGATTCACCTTTTGTTACCCAGTTACTCAAGGAACACCTGAAACTTCAATCCTCAAGATCTCCAGCCACCCATCAAGGAGACTTTGACCCTTCAACAAGATCTTGGGCACTTTAGATTATACTGTAAGTATCTTAGAAGGTTTAATTTAGGTGCTTGGCTTTGTTCAGTTAATTGTGATACTACAACAGGGGTTTGTTCTGCTCTGTATTGGTAACAAGTATATCCAGAATCCCAGTTAAACCCATGACTATTGAGATGGAGATCAAGGCCTGCTGACCATACTCAGGGTGTTGTAATTATTAAAGGAAAACTATACCCCCAAAATGAATACTTAAGCAACAGATAGTTTATATCAAATTGAATGACATATTAAAGAATCTTACCAAACTGGAATATATATTTACATAAATATTGCCCTTTTACATCTCTTGCCTTGAACCACCATTTCGTGACTCTATCTGTGCTGCCTCAGAGATCACCTGACCAGAAATACTACAACACTAACTGTAACAGGAAGAAGTGAGGAAGCAAAAGGCAGAACTCTGTCTGTTAATTGGCTCATGTGACCTTACATGTGGTTTGTATGTGTGCACAGTGAATCGTAGGATCTCAGGGGGCGGCCCTTATTTTTTAAAATGGCAATTTTCTATTTATGATTACCCAATGGCACATACTACTAGAAAAGTATATTATTATGATAATGGTTCATTTACATGAAGCAGGGTTTTACACATGAGCTGTTTTACTCAGTATCTTTTAATAGAGACCTACATTGTTTGGGGGGTATAGTTTTCCTTTAATACAATTCTACAAGCCAAGTGTTCTGCCTCCCTTCCTAAGCATTGAAAGTGTGATATTTTTAACTTATCAAGTTGTCTTGAGATAACAATAACTTACAACCTCAGGGATTTCAGCAGACAGTTGAACTCAATCAGAATGACACCCTGAAGATTGTTGAGTAGTTTATTTTCAAACTGTGAGGATCTTGACAGCAGTGAACAAACAAATATGTCAAAAGATTATAAAATGATCCACTCTAGCAATATACATGCAGTTCAAAATGAAGCCTAGAATATACTGTAATACTGGACAAGTGGAGTAAACCAACAGACAGAGAACAGAGGGGCTAACAGGAGGGGAGATGGAACAAAACAAGCAAAAGCAAACCATGAAATAAATAATGCATGTGTAACATGACACCACATATTGTTACTGCATTATTACCCCCCATGTCACTGTACTGCATATTACAGCATGGCATCTGCTTGTCTGTTTGGGATTTATAAATGATATTATTGAGATGATATTCTATATTTTCTTAACAAATAAAGCTGAACTGTAGAATAAATGGGCGAATACACAACATATAGATTCCACACAAATATATGTTAATGGATGCAAAAGTTAATGGGCTTACAAGACGCATAAAGTTTTTATGAGTAAGTTATGAGTTATTATGATCTTTAGATCTGTATAGTCTATTTTCTGGGGATACATTGGAGGGGTTAAACTTGAGTTAGAGTTAGATATGTAACTATGTACAACCCAAACCCTATAGTAATTAATTTCATGTTGAGCACAGAGGTAATTGCCCCTTTCAGTGTATTAAAGGCTATAAGGAGCTTAGATTGAGTCAATTCAAGACTAGTGATTCAAAGTAATATACATAAATTATGATTTTCAACAAGACAATTTGAATTTATGAAATCCAATTATATGATTTAAAGTTTTAGTCTCCCTAACAGTCATTCTATATTTATCCTGACCAAAAGCTGACTTGGTCTGTGGCAGTTGATGTCACATGATTGTTAGTGGCGACATCACAATGGTCGCCATGATCATTAGGGATGACATCACAGTGGTGCCCCTGACACAAGCTGGTATAAGGGCTGTTTACAGTTGGGATTGTCAGATTAGTGACTGAATGCAACCATGAGGACACTAATCATCACCCTATTGATTTTCACTGGATTTTTACGAGTAAGTTCTGTTCATGTTTATGGGGTCATGTATAGGAACTGTTTTGTAGTCATCGTGGGCAGGGCAGCCATTGGGGGGGGGGCAGGGGGGAGAGTTGTAGGGGGCCCCGAGGGTAAGGGGAGCCACACTTACTTGATTAGTCAGGCCCCCCATCTTTCTGAGAGCTGCTGACTCCGGAAGGCGTGGACGTTTAAGGGGCCCTGGCCACCAATTTTCTTATAATGTGGGGGGGGCCTGGCCACCAATTTTCTTATAATGTGGGGGGGGGCCCTGGCCACCAATTTTTTTTTCTCATGTGGGGTCCTAGCCACCAATATTTTTAATGGGGGGGGCCTGGCCACAAATGTTTTTTTATGGGGGGCCCTGACCACCAATATCTTTTTATTCTTTATTAACATGTGGGAACCCTAGCCACCAATATTTTTTTACTGTACGGTGGGTAGGGCAGACCTGTAGGTGGGGCTTGCGGTGGGCGCAGCCCAGGGGGCCCAGGAAATTTTGTCGTACGGGGCCCTGCGATTTCTGATGGCGGTCCTGATTGTGGGTTCCTGTTATTAGCGTTATCTGTTAATGTACCAGTGACTTATGGGTTTGTTGAGAAGTTTCTATACAATGTACAGTACCCTGTCCCAAACATCTGATCCATGTACTTTTCTCTTATAGGAAAGAGATATCAAAGAACATATTGAGACATTGAATTATGTGACTGAAGGATTCAACAACATCAAGCTCAATTTGCCGGTTTGCCCAGTGGCTGTTGAAAAGGCCGGTTATGTAGAGGATGTAGAGTGCGGCAATACCCTGTTTGTACAGGAAGAGATCAGACCAGTCCCTCTGCTGATTCCTACAGACATAATATGTGATGTAAGTCAGTACTTGAGTTATGTGTTACCAATGCACTATACAGGGAGTAGGAAGGGAAGGTTATTATGGGATGTACTGATATTGTATCTATTGTTCCGCTGTGTGAATAACTGATGCTCTTCTATTGCAGGGCTTGCGTTGTCCAATTCCTCCTATAGAGGGTCAGCTCACTAACCGAGAGCCAGAGCTGAGTAGCGCCATCATTCAGGTAAGCTGGAATCAATTGGCCTATAATTCAGGCCCTAACTGTCAATAGAGAGAAGGTTATATGTGAGTGCCAGTAGGCACTTGCTGCCTCCCTAATTTACTGATATGTTAGTGATTGAGGATCCACCTGTCTGACTAACTGATGTTCTTCTGTTGTAGGAATTCCAACTAATTGTGCCTTATATTGAGACCCTCATCAGAGATACTGAGAATGGCACTAGTGTGAAAGGAATCCTTTTGGTAAGTCATTACAATAGTGAACTCATTATAAAACAATTCATTATCTAAGTCAGACTGGGAATCAGTGAGTTACTCTGGAATCAGACTTTCCTACTCTATCCCATTAACTGCTAGTGAGTTGTTCTCTCAATAGAATATATGAATATTATAAATGGAATAAATTTATATTCTATAGGTAACAAGTTTGTGAAATAAAGGAAATTTTTGTTATATCACTGAATGTTCTTTGTTCTGAGTTTTTCTGATTTTTTCTCTCCTTTCATGTAGGGCGTCTTGTTACCAGAAGTCTTTGTCTATCTACTAGAATTCTGCTGGTCCAGCAGAAAGAAGGCCGAAAAGGACAGAGATGAGGCCCCTGCTGAAAAAGAGAGTGAAGGGCCAAAACGTCCTGCTCAAACCCATGATAACATGGAGGAAGAAGCAGAACTTAGTAGGAGTGGAAGCAAAAAGAAGGAGGAGCCTAGGAGCGCTAAGAAGAAGAAAAAGGTGCACCACTCTGAGGCTCATGAACACCAAGGCTCACAGAGACCAAATAACAATGCAACAATGAACGCAGAAGAGGAGAAGGAATTAAAGCAGCTTCTCCAGCAGTTCATCTGCCAATGCTTGGAAGGAGATTTCTGAGGAGAAGTCATAGAGAGATGTGGATGGGAGGGAGGACAGAAACTTCTCCAGATTGTTCCTGCAAAGAATTCCCGTAGCGATTCCTACAAGCTCTGAAAGTATAACAAGATTTTTTAAAATAAAACTTTACTGAAATGTAATATCTGACTTTTCTTTGTCTTTCTTTCTTTCTCAAAATGGTTTATGTAAAGCTGGCCAGATGTTGAGATTTTTAAAAGATCAGATCCTCATCGTGAGAACACGATCTTCTCGGAACGATCATACGATCGTACGAATTTACCATCAACTAAAAAGGCCAATTTGCCAGGAAAAAAAAGGGGAGCTGCCTGCTTGGCCCTGCAAACATAGATAGATTGCACTGGGACCGACAAAGATTTATTGACCTGGCCGATCAATTTCCTGACAGATGTCGGCCGATAAATCATAAGATGTACGATTGTTCGAATCCCACTAACCGCACGATAATTTCAAAGGATTGGTCGGACTTCCCTAAAATCGGTCGTTGGCAAGAAGAATTGTCGTGTCTATGGGGACCTTAAGAGAAGCACCGGGAGGGAACAGATACAGGGTTAAAGGGTAACTGTGAGGGTCACTCTATGTCTAAGCAAGGGAACAATCACACAGGTAGTGTTAGGGCCTAACAAACCTTTTTAGAGTGGAATAGAAATGACAGTTACACTTGCATGGACTGTATGTTGCCATTCAGTGTTGCATGCATGTCTGGCCCCCACCTCTCAGTATGGGCTGCAATCCTAAACTTGCAACTGTTCCCATATCAAAGAATGACATGAAACCCTGGGAAACAGCGGCCAAACTGCTAAGGAGGTGACCCCAACAGCTCCTAGTAAAGGCGCACAAAATATGGCCCAACCTGGACATTGCCCTAAAGAGCAGCAAGTGGAGAGCTACGCTTTGAGAATTAATTTATCCCAGTAGAATAATAACTATAGAGGAGACAGACCCCCATGTTCTGTGACATACAGTGAGATTGTCTCGATCCCCTTGCTAGGGGTTATTTAAAAAATAAAAAGTAAAATGTTCCCATTCCATGGAAGATTAAGTAAGGTGTTTCTATTTTCCAAATCCAGCACAAAAAGCAGGAAACTCAATCCCAAAGAGAACCTACATGCCTCTCACATGACTAAAAGGGAATAAAAGACCCAACAATTCTTACCCATATCCTACACTAGTGAGGTTAGTCCAGGGGACAAATAATGGCAGACCTATTTGGAAAACAACTCGATTCACCTTTTGTTACCCAGTTACTCAAGGAACACCTGAAACTTCAATCCTCAAGATCTCCAGCCACCCATCAAGGAGACTTTGACCCTTCAACAAGATCTTGGGCACTTTAGATTATACTGTAAGTATCTTAGAAGGTTTAATTTAGGTGCTTGGCTTTGTTCAGTTAATTGTGATACTACAACAGGGGTTTGTTCTGCTCTGTATTGGTAACAAGTATATCCAGAATCCCAGTTAAACCCATGACTATTGAGATGGAGATCAAGGCCTGCTGACCATACTCAGGGTGTTGTAATTATTAATACAATTCTACAAGCCAAGTGTTCTGCCTCCCTTCCTAAGCATTGAAAGTGTGATATTTTTAACTTATCAAGTTGTCTTGAGATAACAATAACTTACAACCTCAGGGATTTCAGCAGACAGTTGAATTCAATCAGAATGACACCCTGAAGATTGTTGAGTAGTTTATTTTCAAACTGTGAGGATCTTGACAGCAGTGAACAAACAAATATGTCAAAAGATTATAAAATGATCCACTCTAGCAATATACATGCAGTTCAAAATGAAGCCTAGAATATACTGTAATACTGGACAAGTGGAGTAAACCAACAGACAGAGAACAGAGGGGCTAACAGGAGGGGAGATGGAACAAAACAAGCAAAAGCAAACCATGAAATAAATAATGCATGTGTAACATGACACCACATATTGTTACTGCATTATTACCCCCCATGTCACTGTACTGCATATTACAGCATGGCATCTGCTTGTCTGTTTGGGATTTATAAATGATATTATTGAGATGATATTCTATATTTTCTTAACAAATAAAGCTGAACTGTAGAATAAATGGGCGAATACACAACATATAGATTCCACACAAATATATGTTAATGGATGCAAAAGTTAATGGGCTTACAAGACGCATAAAGTTTTTATGAGTAAGTTATGAGTTATTATGATCTTTAGATCTGTATAGTCTATTTTCTGGGGATAAATTGGAGGGGTTAAACTTGAGTTAGAGTTAGATATGTAACTATGTACAACCCAAACCCTATAGTAATTAATTTCATGTTGAGCACAGAGGTAATTGCCCCTTTCAGTGTATTAAAGGCTATAAGGAGCTTAGATTGAGTCAATTCAAGACTAGTGATTCAAAGTAATATACATAAATTATGATTTTCAACAAGACAATTTGAATTTATGAAATCCAATTATATGATTTAAAGTTTTAGTCTCCCTAACAGTCATTCTATATTTATCCTGACCAAAAGCTGACTTGGTCTGTGGCAGTTGATGTCACATGATTGTTAGTGGCGACATCACAATGGTCGCCATGATCATTAGGGATGACATCACAGTGGTGCCCCTGACACAAGCTGGTATAAGGGCTGTTTACAGTTGGGATTGTCAGATTAGTGACTGAATGCAACCATGAGGACACTAATCATCACCCTATTGATTTTCACTGGATTTTTACGAGTAAGTTCTGTTCATGTTTATGGGGTCATGTATAGGAACTGTTTTGTAGTCATCGTGGGCAGGGCAGCCATTGGGGGGGGGACAGGGGGGAGAGTTGTAGGGGGCCCCGAGGGTAAGGGGGGCCACACTTACTTGATTAGTCAGGCCCCCCATCTTTCTGAGAGCTGCTGACTCCGGAAGGCGTGGACGTTTAAGGGGCCCTGGCCACCAATTTTCTTATAATGTGGGGGGGCCTGGCCACCAATTTTCTTATAATGTGGGGGGGGCCCTGGCCACCAATTTTTTTTTCTCATGTGGGGTCCTAGCCACCAATATTTTTAATGGGGGGGGCCTGGCCACAAATGTTTTTTTATGGGGGCCCTGACCACCAATATCTTTTTATTCTTTATTAACATGTGGGAACCCTAGCCACCAATATTTTTTTACTGTACGGTGGGTAGGGCAGACCTGTAGGTGGGGCTTGCGGTGGGCGCAGCCCAGGGGGCCCAGGAAATTTTGTCGTACGGGGCCCTGCGATTTCTGATGGCGGTCCTGATTGTGGGTTCCTGTTATTAGCGTTATCTGTTAATGTACCAGTGACTTATGGGTTTGTTGAGAAGTTTCTATACAATGTACAGTACCCTGTCCCAAACATCTGATCCATGTACTTTTCTCTTATAGGAAAGAGATATCAAAGAACATATTGAGACATTGAATTATGTGACTGAAGGATTCAACAACATCAAGCTCAATTTGCCGGTTTGCCCAGTGGCTGTTGAAAAGGCCGGTTATGTAGAGGATGTAGAGTGCGGCAATACCCTGTTTGTACAGGAAGAGATCAGACCAGTCCCTCTGCTGATTCCTACAGACATAATATGTGATGTAAGTCAGTACTTGAGTTATGTGTTACCAATGCACTATACAGGGAGTAGGAAGGGAAGGTTATTATGGGATGTACTGATATTGTATCTATTGTTCCGCTGTGTGAATAACTGATGCTCTTCTATTGCAGGGCTTGCGTTGTCCAATTCCTCCTATAGAGGGTCAGCTCACTAACCGAGAGCCAGAGCTGAGTAGCGCCATCATTCAGGTAAGCTGGAATCAATTGGCCTATAATTCAGGCCCTAACTGTCAATAGAGAGAAGGTTATATGTGAGTGCCAGTAGGCACTTGCTGCCTCCCTAATTTACTGATATGTTAGTGATTGAGGATCCACCTGTCTGACTAACTGATGTTCTTCTGTTGTAGGAATTCCAACTAATTGTGCCTTATATTGAGACCCTCATCAGAGATACTGAGAATGGCACTAGTGTGAAAGGAATCCTTTTGGTAAGTCATTACAATAGTGAACTCATTATAAAACAATTCATTATCTAAGTCAGACTGGGAATCAGTGAGTTACTCTGGAATCAGACTTTCCTACTCTATCCCATTAACTGCTAGTGAGTTGTTCTCTCAATAGAATATATGAATATTATAAATGGAATAAATTTATATTCTATAGGTAACAAGTTTGTGAAATAAAGGAAATTTTTGTTATATTACTGAATGTTCTTTGTTCTGAGTTTTTCTGATTTTTTCTCTCCTTTCATGTAGGGCGTCTTGTTACCAGAAGTCTTTGTCTATCTACTAGAATTCTGCTGGTCCAGCAGAAAGAAGGCCGAAAAGGACAGAGATGAGGCCCCTGCTGAAAAAGAGAGTGAAGGGCCAAAACGTCCTGCTCAAACCCATGATAACATGGAGGAAGAAGCAGAACTTAGTAGGAGTGGAAGCAAAAAGAAGGAGGAGCCTAGAAGCGCTAAGAAGAAGAAAAAGGTGCACCACTCTGAGGCTCATGAACACCAAGGCTCACAGAGACCAAATAACAATGCAACAATGAACGCAGAAGAGGAGAAGGAATTAAAGCAGCTTCTCCAGCAGTTCATCTGCCAATGCTTGGAAGGAGATTTCTGAGGAGAAGTCATAGAGAGATGTGGATGGGAGGGAGGACAGAAACTTCTCCAGATTGTTCCTGCAAAGAATTCCCGTAGCGATTCCTACAAGCTCTGAAAGTATAACAAGATTTTTTAAAATAAAACTTTACTGAAATGTAATATCTGACTTTTCTTTGTCTTTCTTTCTTTCTCAAAATGGTTTATGTAAAGCTGGCCAGATGTTGAGATTTTTAAAAGATCAGATCCTCATCGTGAGAACACGATCTTCTCGGAACGATCATACGATCGTACGAATTTACCATCAACTAAAAAGGCCAATTTGCCAGGAAAAAAAAAGGGGAGCTGCCTGCTTGGCCCTGCAAACATAGATAGATTGCACTGGGACCGACAAAGATTTATTGACCTGGCCGATCAATTTCCTGACAGATGTCGGCCGATAAATCATAAGATGTACGATTGTTCGAATCCCACTAACCGCACGATAATTTCAAAGGATTGGTCGGACTTCCCTAAAATCGGTCGTTGGCAAGAAGAATTGTCGTGTCTATGGGGACCTTAAGAGAAGCACCGGGAGGGAACAGATACAGGGTTAAAGGGTAACTGTGAGGGTCACTCTATGTCTAAGCAAGGGAACAATCACACAGGTAGTGTTAGGGCCTAACAAACCTTTTTAGAGTGGAATAGAAATGACAGTTACACTTGCATGGACTGTATGTTGCCATTCAGTGTTGCATGCAGCTCTACATATTAACCCATATTATACCACCCAATACACTGACTCAACAGGAGACTTGGCTGCTGAGCAATACAAACTGCCACTGCAGAGAACCTATGGTACAACATGGGCAAATGCATTTAAAGGGAAAGTAAATTTGGATGTGGTGGAGAAGGACAGGATTTCTACAGTAAAATGCCATCTTAGGCAAATTTCTTGCCCCAAATCAAAAATGTCCATGGCCACTTGTATACCCCAGAACACCAACCTCTCATATGGCCCCTCTCTGGGCTACAGTGATCAAATAGTTCTACCACAAGAATAGCATTTGCCCTAGTTATTCGTCCCACCATGATACACTGTGCTATCATACATACAATATGCTATTTTCACATCATCACATCAACATCACATGAGAAATGTAATTTCCATCTGCATATTCTCAGGCACTGTCTAAGCAATCACCCCAAATCTCACCCTATCTGACCTTCAGGCTGAGCCCCCTTAGCTCATAACAAGGTTACAGATATATAGAAACATTGGGGTAACAGTCACCCTGCTATAGTTCCAGGGGTACCCTGGCATACATAAGCACTCACCCCAAATCTCACCCTATCTGACCTTCAGGCTGAGCCCCCTTAGCTCATAACAAGGTTACAGATATATAGAAACATTGAGGTAATCCTGTTATAGTTACAGGGGTACCCAAGGCACAAATAGGCACTTACCCCAGATCTCACCCTGTAATTGAACATGTCCATTTTTCATTGGTGACATCTATAATGTCTGTTAGCACTTAAGATGGGTAAATTTGGGTGTTGAGTAGGGAATTTACATGATTATGAAATCTAATTGGTGAATGGCAGTTTTGGGAGAGCTGCCCATTTAATAAGCAACGTCTACAAATATAAGTAGGGGGCCAGGGTGCTACCAGAACTTAACTTAGGAACAAAAAGGTAATATGCAACAAAAGAACCTGACAGCACCCCCACACTCCTCTATTAAAAAATGGTGACTGGTAATTGTAAATAATGATCAATGTGATATCAAAAGGCTCTGGGTCAGTAAGATGGGAGCAGAGCAATCAAACAGTGCAAAGTATAGTATCATAATGACTGAACCGAACCAAGTCCCTTAAAGGTGCCCAATAACATGCTGAAGGGTGAAAGTCTCCTTGGTGGGTGAGCCTACAAATTCTTTTTCTGTTGCTCATCCCATCAGCAAGTTTAGGAGTACTATCGGGAGCAAATACTGGAACCAACCACACATACATAAACTAGGGTTGCCACCTTTGCCATCGGCTGAACCTGAACAAAGGAGGCATGGGAGCATGATCGTTCCATCCCAATCAGAGGCGGCACAATGATGTCGGTGGAGTTATAACACCAGGTCAGGCCTTAGGAAAACCGAACTGTTATGGTTAAAACCGAACATGTGGCAACCCTGGTATGGACTCATTACTAAGCGTATTTAGCATTTGCTTTACATAATATAAGCGGCTTGGTGTGATCACTATCATTGCCCCATGTAAATCTCATGGCATAATTACCATACATGAATAGGTGCAGTACCTCCATATGACCTGTCAATCATCACACCAATAGTGACCCAGCAAGGCCTTGGATTGTAGGTGCCCGTTTTTTAATTAGTTGTTAAAGCAAATCTTGTTCAACAACAATTTCCCCATTTCCTTCTCTGATTCTGAACTAAGTATCCAGCAGGGGGCAGCTGAGTACAAAAAATAGAAATGTGTCGGGTTCAGTGAAAAGAAGCTTCTCATCTTCCTGAGTTGTTTCAGTCACCCTGGGCTGGGGCAGTGCGATCCATCCATAGGCTAATCACAAATGAAAACAGGATTCCAGTTTATGGAGGGATTGTGCCACCCCCAGCCCAGTGTGGCTGAAACAACTCAGGAAGATGATTTAATGGTTTTGGAGGTTCACCTTTACTAAGGTTCACCGGGCTGGGGGCAGCTTTCGGAGGGTTTTAGCTGCTTATATTTCATGCAGCTTCTTTTTACTGATACCCACATGTTCCAATTTCATAGGAATGTGTTAGTATCACTTTAAGTCTTTGAAGTAACAGTAACATGAAAAAATTAGAGTGTTCTAAATATTTAGGGGCACATTTACTAAGGGTCGAAGTGAATTTTCGAATATCAAAAACTTGGATACTTCAACCATTGAATACGCCAAATTTGGCTTCGACTTTGATTCGAAGTGAAAAACTTCGCATTCGAAAATCAAGGTACTCTCTTTAAAAAAAAAGTTTGACTTCGACAATTTTCCATCTTAAACCGGACGAATTGCTGTTTAGCCTATGGGGGACCTCCTATAACCTAATTTGAGTGTTTGGGCAAGTTTTGAGAAATCAAAGGATTTTTGGTAAAATCGTACGATTAAATTGTTCAAATCGTTCAAGTCGAAGGATTTCATCATACGATTTTAAAAAACCTTCGACTTCAAATGTCGAACTACCCAATTCGATGGTCGAAGTTCGAAGTGTTTTGCACTTCGAAATTCGATCCTTAGTAAATGTGCCCCATAGTGTAGTGTTGCCCTGCACTGGTAAAACTGGTGTGTTTGCTTCAGAAACTCTACTATAGTTTAATAAACAAGATGCTGTGTAGCCATGGGGGCAGCCATTCAAGCACAGTGTGCACAGTAGATATCAGATAAACTAAAAAATTCCATTGTAACCATAGGGCTTATCTGTTATCTGCAGGGTACCTGTGCCTTTTCTCCTTTTTTTCAGATGTTAATGGCTGCTCCCATGGCTACACAGCAGCTTGTCTATATCAACTATTTTAGAGTTTCTGAAGCAAACACACCAGTTTTACCAGTGAGGGGCAACACAACATTATATTTTTATTACTTTAATACACTTCCATTCTTTTGTGTTACTGTTCCTTAAAGCATATAACGACCATCACTTGACCAAGTTACTGCACCATTATCTCTCTCTCCTTATATCTATGTCTGCATGTCAGTTGTGTCCTGGGATGGATCAGTGAAAGGCGGGTTTCCTGGAAGTTTACAGCAGAAGCGAGTTCAGTGTCTGTGAGTAATAGAGACAGCGAGGGAAGGGGAGAGTGGTGTGGGGCAGGCAGGGGCGATCCTGGCCCCTTTGCCACCTGAGGCAGCTTGGTGTTGCTGCCCCCTGGTGCGCTCACCTTTTTGGTCCGGGGGGAGTCCACAAGGGTGGCGGAGGGGCCCAGGACGCTAGCTCAGAGATCATAATTGCACTCTCTGCGTTAGAAGAGCCCAATTTCCGGTTCCAGGTACCAGGCGCAGCATTTTTGCCGCCCATGGTACCTAGTGGGGCGCTGCTGCCTCAGGCGAGTTGCTCAACTCACCTCATTGGTGGAGCGCCCCTGGGGGCAGGGGACTTCAGGAGAGAGATTATCAGCAACAGCATAACAGATGTAGTGCACAGAGGGGTGGGAAGTGTGCTGTAGGTCTGTAGGAAAGAGAGAGATAAGCAGCGGCATCTTACAAGGAGTACACTGCACGGCATGCAAGTGTTTGTTTAGGTTATAAACAGCATGTTCCTACATCAGAACACACCGTTTCTGACCTAAAGAAACACTCACATGCAGCATAAGATGCCACTGCTTACTGTTTAATTTATAGTTGGGGTCCATAGGAAAATAGCCATACTGTAAATGATATATGTATAAATACAGCCCTACTGGTACCAAATAATAGCACCCTCTCACCATATGTAGAGGCAGGCAGAACAATACAATTGTTTAACTGTGTTCTGACCAGCCTTTCAACTACTGTATATGCACAACATTTGCATCTCTGGGTTTAATGGATTAACACTTAGAAATAAGTTTAAAGTGAAACAAATGTAGATGTAATTCACTATAATAATTGATCCATGTCTGTTATATTTAGGTTTGACCCCAGCCTACCACTGGATACTTGCGGCATAATCTGTTGGTTGGCGCTGAGTGGGGTACCTCTCTCACACTGGATCTGCACAAGCACATAGGCTGTAAATGCACATGCACCGTTGGGTAGCTGAGTAGGTATCTAGGATCCCCCATGCCTCCTCTCAAATTTCTGGGAATTTTTACTACAAAACAGTCGCATTTAGGGACAAAATATTTTTTTCAAATATTACAGTTTTGTGGTAAAACTAAGAAAAAAATCATCAGTCTCTTTTGCTGAAAAAAATACAGATGTCATGATTATTCATCAACCTGTGGTTTCTGATGGTGGCCCTGCTGCTCAAACTGGGAGCTCCTTCCAGGTGTTGGTGTCCTAACATCAGCTAGGGTTGCCACCCAGCCAGTATTTTACTGGCCTAGCTGGTAAAACACCTGGCAAGGCCAGGGCCAGTGTTACAAATTTACCGGAAATGTAGTTGCCGGTAGAGTTGTAATACCCTTAAAGGGCATGTAAAGTCTAAAATAGAATAAGGTTAGAAATGCTGTATTTTGTATACTAAATATAAACATTTACTTACTGCACCACAAGCCTAATCAAACAAATAATTTATGCTTATAAAGTTGGCTACAGGGGGTCACCATCTTATAACTTTGTTAAACATCTTTGCAAGACTAAGACTAAGTGCACATGCTCAGTGTGGTCTGAGCTGCTTAGGGATCGTCATAAACAAAGCTGCTTGAGTTCTGCATGGCTGGTAAGTAAGGCGGGGGCTCCCCCTGCTGTTCATAAGTACGATTGTTTCCCTGCTCAGCAGTTAGGGACCATCTGACAATTCCTATCCACAGCAGTAAATGAAGGGAGAATTTCACTGCATACAATCAGGTTTCTTATAAAAACGGTACACATTTTTTAATTAAAGTATATTGGAGATGGGGTTCTTTTTTATTAAAGAAGGTAAAAATGGGATTTTATTTTTTTGCCTTTACATGCCCTTTAAAAAAGCCCTTGGCCCGCCCTCAATTCGCTTAGAAATTACCTTTTATTCGGCCTTCTGGCCATTGCTCGACGTGGCTTCGGCCCTTTTGTGGCAAATTGCTTGGCTCCGCCCCCTTTTGCATCATAGGGGAAAAAACTTTTGATCCCGCCCCCCCACCAGTCGGTAAAAACTTTTGGAAAAGGTGGCTGGCAAGGGGCAATTTAAAAGACAAACTACTGTTACTGCCGGATTTGGGATCTATTAGCCCACACACCTTTGGCTGGGGAAAATATTTTCATCCAGCAGGTCAGTGGAAACCAAGAGAGCTGCAAAGCAGGAAGTAGTGTTCTGTTCTGTTAGACATCCAGTCACTCCAGCCTTTATACATTACATTTTTGCCTAACTATATTGAAAACATTGTTTATTTTGCACAGTCTATTTACCCAGTTTTTATTTCTACACTGAACAATTTTTTAAGGTTCACCTACTGGGTTGTCAATGCTTCTTGTAATTTTGCTATGGGTCACACAGCACCTGAAGGTATTAGCGCCTATGTTATTAATACAATATCC
Organism: Xenopus laevis; assembly: GCF_017654675.1. Taxonomy (NCBI): domain Eukaryota; kingdom Metazoa; phylum Chordata; class Amphibia; order Anura; family Pipidae; genus Xenopus; species Xenopus laevis. The sequence goes on along the minus strand of NC_054372.1, from coordinate 160,963,753 downwards.
GACTTCCACACGCTTTTCAAACGCTCCCTAGATACCACGGCTAAAACGCAGTCAGTCAGGTTTTTTGCCGCCCAGGGTAGCTAACGCGGCCTGAATGCTTTGCAATGATTGGTTAGCGTTAGCGAGTTCGTCTTACGCCATTGGAGTCTAGATCGCACCGTTCATTTGATTGGTGGATTGAGCCCGGGCGGGATTCCAGACGTTAGCACGAAATCACTTACGCGAGTGCTGGTTCTGCTTGCGGAAGTGACGTACACTGTCACTGTTTTTGTTTCGCTTCCTTCCCTGGCTCCCAAATAGCAGCCGGGCTCTTGGAACGCGCTGTATCCGTAATGTACCTCTGTTTGACATGGAAAACAAACGTTTGGAAGTGCCGGACGGAGTCCTTGACGACTTGTGCAGGTGACAACTAAGCTTAAAGCAGGAAGTTGTAGTTAAATTGTATATGGCGTTGCTCCGGTGACTGCTTAGTTGTTTTTTTTTTTACCTGGGTCTGTATGCTTGTAGTAAGGAGCTAGGGCTGGAGTGGAGCCCAGAGATGATGAGCGATGTACAAACAGGTATAACTAGTAGTAATGTAGCATTTACACAAGGCAAAGGCTTAACTTGATGGACAAAGTCTTTGTTCTCTTCTTTATCTACTATGTCACTTCTCCCGCAGCAGTGAGAGGGCGGATATCCGGTGGGGAGACGACAAACACAAAGTTTCCCAACTCACAGGCCTGTATCTCTTATAAGCAGTAACCCCCAGCATGCTCAGCTGCCAGTTGTACTGTGCAAGGCCAGAGGGTTAGAAATCTGTGGCTTTTCTCTAAAAGGGTTGCTCACCTTTAAATCAGCTTTTAATGTGCTTCAGACAGTAATATTTTGAGGCAACTTACAATTGGTCTTTATATTTTTTTTTACGTAAATATTTATTTATTCATGAGCTCTCCAGTTTGCATTTTTGAGCTGTTGCTAGGGACTAATTTACCTTAGCAACCAGCAGGTGATATGGATGAGAGACTAGAATATAAATAGGAGAGACCCTGAATAGAAAGATGAGTAAGAAAAGGTAGCCAAAAACTTGTACCTTCACTGAGTAATATATTTATTGGCTGCTGCGGTCATCGACTCTCGTTTAAAGAAACGAGAATATGAAGGATTAAAAACTATGGGGAAAAAATGAAAATCCTCAACAATTGAAAAGGACATCCTATAACCTACTAAAAGCTAACTTAAAGGTAAACCACACCTTTAACATATTCTATGATCTTGGCATTGATTTCATGCATTTATTCACATGCTGCATAATGTTTTGATGCAGAATGATGTCTACTGAGCATTTCAAAGGTTATTTTAATGTATAAAATACTGACCTAAGGCATGTGTACTGGGCCTCATTTCACTGAGGCAGCTGCAAACACACAGTTTTGATTTCCAAAGTCTCCAGATATTAATATATTATAATCCTTTCATATTACAGGTTTTTATTTAACCAATAAACATTTGCATTTTCAGTCTCCAGCTTCATAGATACAATTTACTCTGGGCCTGCAGTTAAGCACCCCCCCATTAAAATGCGATCCTAAATCCACTTAAGTTCTCCTTTAAAGAAACACGAGGCCTGGCCTAAATATTAATTAAGAATAAGGCTGCAGAATATAATAACCAGCCCTGTAGCATCAGCTTGTAAGCCAAGTCAAACCTTGATTTCTGCTTCATGTTTTTTGGCAACCGCTGAGCTAAGTATGTAACTAGGGTGGCCGGTATTTTACCGGTAAAAATGATGCTTGATGCCAATGTTATTGATAGCAAAAAACGGCAAGAAGTCAAGTCTCTGGGTGTCCGTTCCCTAACATATCTTTTATGGTGTTATGCTCCGTGCAATAGGGTGTGTTTATGGGTTGTATGACTTTTAGCCTTATCCTCCAAACTATCCAAGAATCTGTCAGCTAAAAGTTCTGGCTAACCCTTCTTCAACACCAGACAACAAATGGCATCATCTGAAGAGGTTGTGAAACAGAATGGCTGCCACATACAAAGGAGGACGGTCTCTCCCAAAGGACAAACATTGTGATTCTGGGTAGATGCTTCAAATAAAAGTTTAGCTCCTGCAGGTTGTGACCTTCATGGTTCCAGCAGTAATTGCATGTAATGGGCCTGAATGCAGTTCACTGTGTTAAACTCTTAACAATCAGCAGGGTCATTGCTCTGAAAGTTTTTCTATATATATTTGTATATATCTGTACTGATATTGGTCATAAAGAACAATTGAGTGGATCACATACATATAGAGAAATGCATTTGGAACACAAAGACAAACCTTAAAGGAGAAGGAAAGCTATGGAGGCATTTTATTGGCAATAGATTAGTTGCAATAGTGCAAGCTAGAATGCTATATTTATTTTGTAGAATGTTTACCATACCATAAGCTCTATAAACTGTTTGTTTAGGATAGCATCTGCAGTATTAGCTTGGTGTGACATCACGCCCTGCCTTAGTCTCTCCCTGCACACTCATAGCTCTGGGATCAGATTACAGCAGAGAAGGGGGGGGGGAAGAGGAGCAAACTGAGCATGCTCACGCCCGGGGCAAGGAGGTTTAAGCTGAAGGCAGGAAGTCTGATACAGAAGCCCATGTGTACACCATAGAAGGAAAGAAATGCAGTGTTTCTTTTGACAGAGCAGCATTACTTTAAGGGTTTACTGGTATATTTAGGTAGAATTTCTGATAAAGCTTACTTAGTTTTAACCTTTCCTTCTCCTTTAAAGTGGATCTGTCACCCAGACATAAAAGCTCTATAATAAATATCCTTTTTAAGTTAAACATGCAATCCAAATTCTTTTTTTTATTAAAACGTTCATAGCTGTTGTAAATTCATTTAAAAATCTCAGCTGTCAATCAAATGTTGCCTGCCCCTCCTCTATGCCTTAGGCATAGAGGCGGGGCAAGCAATTACTTCAACTTTCCATTCAGCACTTCCTAGTCACTGCTCTCCCCACATTCCCCCAGTTCTCTTAACCATTTAATTGTGTCGCCAGGGCATGGGGATGGACATTAGGTCCCCCATTCTAGTGCACAAACAATATTTTGAGATGATACAAGGTTTGCCTTCATAACAGTGTCCACAAAATGGCTACTGCCTGCTTGCTGTAATTATGAGTTCCCAGACTGATGGAAACACGATTCAAATAATGTATATAGTGTAATTCAAGTTAATTTTGCTTGACTAACATGATAAAATAGGATTTGGAATAATTTTGTTGGGGTGACTGGTCCCCTTTAGCTGTACGCCACCTGACCCTTACTGTATTTTCTTCATAACCTGATTGACAAATGACAATACTAAAAATGACAAAGTTGTGGATATTCAAGTTTTGAATGCTATATCTGTAGCGCAACACAAGTGCTTGCACCAGACAGCATTTACAGTATTTGTTTTTAAGTAACTAAAGTTTCAGTGCTTTGTATGAACAGTGTGACTGTGTATGAAGATGTAAATATACTGCACAAACATTTTGCGCATTATTAAATAATCTTTACCCTCACTGTTAATTTGAGTCATTTATGGAAGAACCTGCAGAATTGTTATTAATAAAAGAAAATAAGAAAAAATGTTTATTGAACTTGTTTTTTTTTTTTTTCCCCGACAGTCGGTTTATTTTACACATTCCCAGTGAAGAAAGAGACAATGCCATTAGACTTTGTTTCCAAATTGAACTGGCCCACTGGTTCTATCTGGACTTCTGGATGCAGAACATTCCAGGACTGCCTCAATGCGGGATAAGAGATTTTGCTAAAGCAGATATCCTTTGTATGCTTTCAAATGTGAGAAACTCTCAAAATCTTCCTGGCTGCAAATTAGGGATCTTTTCGCTGTAATAAAGCATTACAGGCACTACATTTTGTTACACGGATGTACTGGATCAGGGATAAACACTCTAAAGAAAAGTACATTGTAGAAAGCAGAAACACCGTAGAAAGACTGACTTTCAGCTATAAAGAAACGACATTGAACCATAGAAACTATGATGTATCATTAGAAATTCAAGTGCAATTCTATGTTTTGCTTCTATGTAGAAATCAATGCTGTGAGGGAAGCTGAGAATAATTCTTAATATTCACCTATTCAGATTGTTGTATACTGAACGGACAAAGAAAAATATTGGGATATTTGGCCCGCAAGGAGTTTTACGACAATAAAAAGGCACAAGCCTACATTGTGAGTGTTTTTATATGCTTCATACAACGCTGAAGTGATTCCCTATTCCTGGGTAGAATATATCTTATAAAACAGATGCTTGTATGGATTTGCGCTTCTTCATATTAAAAGTTAATTTTAGGTGAAATGCAGATTGTTGCGTTTCCATTTTTGTACTTACATCAAGAAATGTCTTTGTTTACTGTAGCGCACCGTTTTTATATTCATTTTCTTTGGCTTAATGTCCTCTGTTTGGCTAGATCAACAAAAGTACTTTTCCTTTACACAAGTCATACTCTTCCAGCATTGTCCGTTTTTACTTCCTAATGGTGAAGATATACAGAGGGTTCTTAATGAGTGGAAAGAATACAAAATGGGAGTGCCAACCTATGGTGCTATTATTCTAGATGAATCCCATGAAAATGTAAGTACTGGTATATTGTTACTACCTGCTTCAAAAGGGGACAAGGTTTGGTTTTTTGTTTTGGTTTTTTTTAACTTGTCAACCAGCAGTCCCGTGGTGTGACAGCCTAAAAAAGGGCCTATGGGTAACATGGACACATTTTTGCCCTAATCCAATAATCATAGAGCAGTAGATAAAGTCCAGATATAATAACTGAGCACAAATTATTTTAATAATAATAGCAAGTTCTTGAACATGAAGGGGCAAATTTATTAAAGGTGGAATTGAAAATTAGAATTTTCTAATTTTTTTTATGGTCAAATTCGACTAGGGAATTATCCAAACTCAAATAAATTTTTTTGAGATTTCTCAAAGTCTGGCCCTTTAAAGAATTTGACTATTCGCCACCTAAAACCTGCCAAATTCATGTATAAGTCAATGGGAGAGGTCCAGTGACTAATTTGAAGAGGTCTGCAGCCTTTCTGACATAAGCGTTTTTGGTTGATAAAATACGTCCGAGTTTTACATATTCTATTTTCAATAAATAATCGAATATTCGAATTATGAGTAAAATCAAATTCATGTTAGTTAAAAAAAAAAAAAAAAAAACTTGCATGAATTCGAAATTTGACCCTTGATAAATCTGTCTCCTATTGTTGTGTTTTTTGTTTTTCTTTTTAAGGTGCTGCTTGTTCAAGGTTATTTAGCAAAATCTGGTTGGGGATTTCCAAAAGGAAAGGTGAATAAAGAGGAAGCCCCTCACGACTGCGCTGCTAGAGAGGTAAGAAAACAATCCAAATCACTCACTGACACACTGACACACTTTAGCATGGGCTGCCTGCACATATGTACCATTCAAACATCAGTAAAGAAATGTTTTTAAGTTCTGTATGTGTGTGCTTTGGTAAGATGTACAAGATATATGAACTTTCTTGCTGTCGCTTATAAGGATATAAGATGTTACATAGGAATGCATGTGAAGCAGAGTTATACAGCTCAGTGAGCTCTTAGTTGACTACTGTTATACTTGTAAACTTCTGCAGGGGCACCTGAACAACTACTACTGCAAATATCAGCATCCCTTAAAAACTTTTTTTTTAAGAGGTAAACTTTATTTATTTTTTTAAAATAAAGAAAGCCACTGATATTATTGGCAAAGAAGGGAAAATTTGTATTTTTAACGATACAGTACACACTCATTTTGGCATTCTTTCACACAAATGTAAAGTAATTTTAACTGCAAATCCTTTAGCTGTCTAACCTTCTCCACCCTTCCTCTTGTTATTTGCTGCATTTAATGTGCATTTAACGCTGGTTTGAGTGCAAATAAATTAAATTGCGAATTGATTCCATTATATTCTGCGTTTTACTGTCCAGAACTATACAAACCGTGCTCTTCAAATTCTGTGTTTTACTCCATTTGCATTTCAGTGCATTTGATTAGAAGCTGCATGCTGCATTTTCTTGCACTTGATGCATTTTCAGCTATCCATATAGGTTTTTTATTTGGAACGGATAATAAAATGGTGTTTTTTTTTTGTTGTGCCCAGCATGTGTTTGAAAAACGCAAAAACGAATGTAATGTGAAAGAGCCCTTATGGGCATCAACAACTCTCTTCCTGAGATCCTCCGATACCTTCTTTGTTCAGCCATGATAGACATCCAAAAATATGTTGTATGTGTGATTAGACTATTGGATGCTCTTTAAATAAAACAGGGTCTCACTCACACCTGATTGTCATCCCGCTGACAGAAAACACCAGACTCTAATTTCACCTTTAAATTACATGATAATCCTAAGGATTCCCTTACTTTTGCCACTCACAGAAAAGTTATTGGATTATTTTCTTTTCAATAAATAGATGACCAAATATACAAATGAAGCAAGAATTATTATAACTAGGCTTTCTTCATCTACTTTTAGCACTTTTTTGGAAATCAGATGGTTATGTCACATTTTTATAAAAAAAAAATATATATATATATATATATATATATATATATATATATATATATATATATATATATATATATATATATATATATATATATATATATATATATATATGCACGCGCGCGCATATACACACCCGCGCATATACACACATAGATATTTTGATGAGTTTATAACACAAACAGTGTACATGATAGTTTCTGGTAGATAAACAACATGTAATATTTGCAGGTTTATGAAGAGACTGGATTTGATATCAAAGATCGCATGTGCAATAATGACTACATTGAGCTGAAGATTAATGACCAGCTAGCTCGTTTATATATCATTCCTGGAGTACCCAAAGACACAAAGTTTAATCCAAAAACAAGAAGAGAAATTCGGGTAAGATTACCACATTATTATTATTAATTATTATTATTTTTGCCTCTGATTGTTTGTGCACATCCATATAGCAGATATAAACCCAAAAATACAACTTTGACTAAGGAAAGTCAATGTCATTCATAGCAACTTTTCAATAGAAATTCATTTTGCAATTTAACTTTCATTATTTGCAAAAGTACAATTGCAGGAGCGTTAGACTTGCATTCTGGTCAATTTTACATTCATTTATTTCAAAGGTTTTATTTACTTTAACTTTCACAGGAGTGCTGCTGTCACTGGAAAATATTTAAGCAATTCTTACTTGATATAAGCAAAATGATTTCAGGCATTAGTTCCCTTTATAATTTGGCATCACGTTGTTCTTATCTCTGAAAACCCTTCAACTAGTCAGTTGTTTTTGAGAATGAAGAGCTACCTAGAAACATAGTGCATTATGCATCCTTGCTATATTTTCACAAGCTGCTCACACAGCTTCTTGATTGTAAATCTGCTTAAAGGCAATGGGGACAGCAGTCAGGGAAACTTTACCTGTCTGTAAATTGAGAATCTTTCCGTAAAATACATTTTAATTTTCCGCTAAACATACAGAACATGACTTTTATGATAGACCGTTAACCAGAAGACTCTGTGATTATGGTCATATTGAATGTAGGTGTTTTAGAATTTTCCTCATACCCCACCCCAACCGGAACATGCTTATTTAATGATTATTTCTGTTATGTAAAGTTTGTATCTGTCCACAAGATATTTTCTTTGTTATAGAACATTGAGTGGTTTCCAGTAGAAAAATTACCTTGCCATAAAAATGATATGACGCCTAAGTCGAAGTTGGGAATGGCTCCAAACAAATTTTTCATGGTGATTCCTTTTATTAGGTACGTTTATTGACATCTGTATATGCACAAGATGTAAGTTACTGTGTTTTGCAGTAAGGTTTATTTTTTGTTAGTGTTCCAGATTTAACGTTGGCATGTTTATTTTCTCAGGCCACTGCGGGACTGGCTTCACAGGAAGTTTGGTGACTCCTCAGACAGTGATAATGGCTTTGCCTCAGCTGGAAGCACTCCGTCCAAACCAAACACTGAAAAATCAAAGTATAAATATTCTACAACTCTCTGATTTTTTTTTTTTTTTTTAAATATATGTTGGAATATGTTTGCTTACACATTTTCCACAAGTTATGAGCCTACATAGGGTGGTTGTACCAGTTTCTCATGCATCTTTTCAGGTCAGGGCATACTACTTTTACTTCCAGGCTAAAGCACCTCATGTTGTAAGGAAAAACACACATTATATTTGAAATTATGGGAAAGCAACAGAACTGTGGCCATATTTTGTAAAAATTGAGGCTGCTAGATATAGCTTTTCTTAATTTCTTAGCAGGAATGCCAGGAGGACCGAACTTCTTATAGGGAAAATGTAATAGTAATATCCTGCTAGATTGACTGTTTTTCCACCAGTAAGGTGTTATTGAGACTTAGCATGTTCATGGGTCAGCTTCTTTGCATATTATCACTCTAACTAATAGACCTCAATTGCAAGCAGGGTAGGTTAATCATGTTTTTTTGCCGTCCTGGATTCAAAGTGCTATACCTTCCATGTATTTTTTTTCGAACAGATCCAAAATGCGCTGCATTTCACAGTTCTCTGAACTAAATTCAACCGACCAGTCCATAAAAAACAAGCAGCCGCAGAAGCCATACAGTCATCTCAATACAGCAGAAATGCCAGAAATGCTAAAAAACAAGGTAATATCTATAGATTTTTCATTTAGAACAGTTTAAACCTGTCTAGTTACACAGTGCTCACATTCAGATCTATCCTATTCAGAGAATGTGGTAACAAAACTATAATAATCTGGTTTTTACTATGAGTAAGGGCCTCATTTATAAGAAGTGTGTGTATATAGATATATAGATATATATAGATATATGTATATATAGATATATAATTTTTTTTTTTTACGGTCAGTCAGCAGATATTTAGGTTTTGGGGCCAAATGTTTTGTTTTTGGTTTGATGCGTGGAATCTGTGAAGAACAGAGTTGTTCTAATCTGTTAAGGGGGTTGTTTACCTTTAATTAAATTTTATTATGATGTAGAGAGTGATATACGGAGACAATTTGCAATTGGTTTTTATTTCTAGTTTGAGTTTTATTCAGCAGCTCTTCAGTTTGCAAGTTCAGCAGTCTGGTTGCTAGGGTCCAAATTATCCTAGCAACTATGCATTGATTTGAATAAAAGACTGGAATATGCATAGAAAAGGAAAGGACCTGAATAGAAAGATGATTCATAAAAAGTAGAAGTAACTGCATTTGTAGCCTTATAGATCTGTCGCCTTTTTTTTTAGATGAGGTCAGTTTAAAAACTGGAAAGAGTTGGAAGAAGAGAGCAAATAATTTAAAAACTATAAAAAAGAAAAAATGAAAGCCAATTGAAAAGTTGCTTAGAATTCGCAATTTTATATCATTCTTATAGTTACCACCCATTTAAGAGGCAGTTTTTCTTTAATATTAAGTGCAGTTCTGTCTTGTACTTTTTGGTCTGGAATTTATAGTACAACATCCATGAGCATCTGTTAAGGGCATGGTCTCTAAAGGTGCAATTTTGAAAATGAGCCTTATAACATCTGATTAAATAGCAGCCTCCACTATCTTATTGCTCAGTGTATCAATTAAGCATTCTAGCAACATTCCAGGGCAAAGGGCCATGGCACGCCAGGACATTAGGCGCATGAGATAAATCTCCTCTTCTACAGGCGACGTATCTCCTGTAAATGCTTTCCCACTGGTAAAATGAATCGTTGGTGGTCCAACATACACAATGCTTTGTGTTTCCAAATGCACCTGAGGTTTCCTTGTGAGACAACAACCAACAAGTGAAGTGCTGCATATGTTTTACATATTTGTGCCATGAAGACACAGGAGCACCTGCTTCATGGCCGGATTATTCTCATTCTTTTCTTTTTCTTGCCTTGTAGAATCCAAACCTTAAGAATAATGGAAAGAAGCAGCACCAGGACTCTCCAAACCAGAAGAAGAAAGCAAATGGCGCCCAAAATCAGCAAGTAAAGCAGCAGAATAATATTTTGGTAATTCAGCTGATCATCCCGTGCTATTTAAATGTTTACTTTAAACAACTGTTGAGCTGCATGCGTTAGGGAATTAAAAAGCCTCATATCTGTAAATATCTGTTCTGCAGGTAGAACCAACCAAACAACTTTTACTTGACAAGTCTTTTTCTGGCAAATTTTCATGGTTTTATTCTTAAATAAATCCTTTCTATTCGAGGATCCAAAGAATATTCTGGAGTGTTCCCGTTTTTGTTTTTTTTTCCCTTGTCTCTCAAGTCGGCCCTTTTGTGTAGGAGGCTATAAGAGAGAGAAGCACGTTCATTACTTATTTAGAATGTTGGCTGTGTGTAACAGTAACTGATAAAGTTGTCTTTTCACCCATAAAGTATAGAGCACCTTAATGGCTAAACTATCAGAATGATATTTATTGTGTATATTGGATTTGCAGCACATTGCTTAGGGCTACTTTTTGTGCTCTACTTTAGCACAGTTCTATACAGGTGCCTAACAGGCCATATCATTGTATCTGCTCTTTAAAATTATTATTGTCAGTAACCCTTTTTACTACTGAGATACATGCATGGTTTCAGATAGATCACCAGAAATAAAGACTTTTCCCAATCACTTTCTATTTGTGACCGTTTTTCTAATATTGAAGTGTAAAGATTCATTTTTCACCTTCTAAAGCAGCTCTGGGAGGGGGGGAGGGGGTCGCCGACTCTTTAACTGTTCTCACGTGATACATTTAGTTGCTACATTTCTTATCTCTGTCCCTGCTGAGCAGAATCTCTGAGTTTAATTAAAGGCAGCTGTTAGAATTGATACAATATTTGCTAATATTTCACAGATACTGCTGAGAAATGTATCAACTAAATGTAGCAAATTGTAACCGTTCAGATGCTCCTGGGTCACCAGAGACAGGAACATTTAAACTTTGAACTTCAATTTTGGGAAATCGGTAAAAAATAAAAGATGGAAAGCAATTGAAAAAATGGTGAACAACCTGAAAGCAACTGAACTGTAAAGTGTTTTGGAGGTGAACAACCCCTTTAATTTCCATTTTTCCCACAATTTGTCTATAACACTGACTTCTTTATCCACAGAAATCCGAGCGGAAGCTCAACCCTAGAAGACTTAACGATACGTTTGGAGCAGGTAATTAGGTTCAGATCTCTTAATACATTTGTCACCAGTTTAGCAGGATCTGGTACCACCGTTCATCTCTGTCTTGGACTGGGGAATCTTATGTCTCTTGTGTTTTTACTTGTCCTTGTCATTTATTGGACCCTGTCCTAGCAGGCAGTGAGTAGTGGGTTTGCAGTACATTAAAGTGCATTGTTTCACATTGAATCTGCTTTTCTTTCCCAGACTCTGCACTAGACATGTGTTATCCTAGTGACGAGCAGCAGTGTGACTCTGAAGAGGCTCCCGACACTTGCAATGAGACGTATCCGTGCTCTTTCTCTTCACAAGCTTTCCTGAACTTTCACTTTGATTGTGACGCCATAATGAAATCGATTGATGTTTAAGCTGAGAGCAGTTACACAAGCTTCATTGTAGTCCACATGCCTTACCTTCCTCAGGGGTTTCATGGACATACAGGGATGTAGTGTTTAGATGTATGCCTTCCCAAGGAAAACGTTGCCCCTTTGCTTATTTTGGGTGGGTAGGTTTAACCTTCTTCTTGCACTGTTTTTATTTTTATTATTTTTTTTTTTGTGAAGCTGGCAATCTCTATATCATTTTACATTTCAGTGTTGAAGCTTCCTCTCAAGTGTGTGTTGTTGGGAATTGCCTAAATGGACAGTAGATAACCTTCAGCACTTCAGTTAATTACAGGCAGGGGCATGCTGGGAGTTGTAGTTTTTGCACAGTTGTGAGTGCTGAATATGATCTTTCCATGCCCTACCTTTATGGTTCTCGTTCTGTATTCATATGTTCCTGATGTAGATGTGACACTAGATGTTTTTGTAATTAATAATACATTGTTACTGTATATGTTTTAAGGCAATCTGTAACCTGCGCATTAACCACAATTATGTACTGTAGCTGCCTTGGATTCCAGGTGTCTGTCACTTATTGTCTGTGTCTGTTCTAAGGGCCCTAAGCCAAAGCTGTTATTAATGTGAAGCATTTTGTTAAAGGGGTTGTTCACCTTTAAATGAACATTTAGGAGCAGATTTATCAAGGGTTGGATTTCGAAGCGATAACTACTTCGAAATTCGGCCATCGAATTAAAATACTTTGAATATTGAAGTCGAAGGATTTTTTTTACCAAATTTGGCAATTGAACGATTGAAGTAAAATCGTTCATCGTACCATATTCAGCGATTGATCGAAGGATTTTCCTTCGACCTCTAAAGACTTAGAAAACTGCTCTAAAAGGTCCCCATAGGCTAACATAGCACTTCGGCAGGTTTAATTTGGCGAAGTATTGAAGTCGACTTTTTTTTAAAGAGACAGTACTTCGATTATCGAATGGTCGAATATTCGAACGATTTTTACTTTGAATCGAAGTAAATTCGAAGTCGTAGTATCCTATTCGATGGTTGAAGTATCCAAAAATTACCTCGAATTTCAAATTTTTTTACTTCGAAAATTCCCTCCAATTCACTTCGACCCTTGATAAATCTGCCCCTTAGTAGTGATATTCTGAGACAATTTGCAATTGGTTTTAATTTTTTATTATTAGTAGTTTTTGAGTTATTTAGCTTTTTATTCAGCAGTTCTCCAGTTTGCAATTTCCGCAATCTGATTGCTAGGGCCCAAACATGAATAGGAGAGGCCTGAATAGAAAGATAACTGTACAATACTTTTGTAGCCTCACAGAGCATTTGTTTTTTTAGATGGGGTCAGTGACTCCCATTTGAAAGCTGGGAAGAGTCAGAAGAAGGCAAATAATTAAAAAAAAAAACTATAAAAAATTAAATAATGAAGACCAATTGAAAAGTTGTTTAGAATTTGCCATTCTAGAATTAACATACTAAAAGTTAACTTACAGGTGAACCACCCCTTTAAGAGGTAGTCCCTCTTAAACCCTTCTTGTGCTGGCTGGAACATTTTAGTATGATGTAGATTCTCGATGGTGTTGACATTTTCTTTAAAAAAAAAAAATAAAAAAAAAATTATAAAGAAATTTGAGCCGTTTCGTCGTTGTGCAGTTTGATTGCTGGGACGTTTAGAAAGTCATAATCAGTGAATAGTAGACGGCTTGAATATACAAAAGCAACATTAACCCTTGCAGTGTGCTGTTTCACTTCCAGGCTGGTAAAGAAGGTTAATAAGAAAGATTAGAGAAGAGGAAGTTGTATAAAATAAATTCACCTATAAGATACAAAATGTTGATTTAAAGCCGACTGTGATTAGCAAAGGAGAACATTCCCACATGTGTCCAGTACATTCATTATGAGTATTTAATTACTAGTATATAATTGTACATGGTGCAGTACAGGGAACGTTTAGTCAGGGTGCAGATCATGAAGTATTACTGGTCAGCCTGGCACAACATGCCAGTGATTTATAAAGAAGAGGAGGAGGGTTAACCTGTTCCAGTGCCTTTGTATTTCCTTGTCCTTTATACTATGTAGCGAATAAAGGGAACTCTGTAAGAATGCAGTTCTTTCTCTTTTCAGATATAGGTGAATTTATCATTACTGGGTGCTATGTTGTATGTATCTTGCCTTCTTACCTTAATTGTTCCTCATATATAAAAGCCTGTGTAGGTGAATATGTAGAAATGCTCATCAGTTGCAAAGTATTCTAGAGGAACAGGGAATCAGGCCATGATCTCTTGCTTGTAATGATGTTATGGCAAACGACTGATACTGATCCTGCCTGTACAATAGACTCCCTGAGATGCCATGTACATACATGTTACTTACTGCTACAAATCATTGACTCTGCATTGAGAGAGGCTGGATTGTGACTCCGCTTGTCTCACACATTGATATAAATGATGTTATTCCTAATTGCTCTTTTCCTTCGGGATGAGCCAGTGGGACTGTTTGCTTGTACAGGTATGGGACCTGTTATCCAGAATGCTCGGGACCAGGGGTTTTCCGGATAACGGATCTTTGGGTAATTTGGGTATTCATGCCTTAAAGGGATACTGTCATCGGAAAACATGTTTTTTCCAAAATGAATCAGTTAATAGTGCTACTCCAGCAGAATTCTGCACTGAAATCCATTTCTCAAAAGAGCAAACAGATTTTTTTATATTCAATTTTGAAATCTGACATGGGGTTAGACATTTTGTCAATTTCCCAGCTGCCCCAAGTCATGTGACCTGTGCCTGCACTTAAGGAGAGAAATGCTTTCTGGCAGGCTGCTGTTTTTCCTTCTCAATGTAACTGAATGTGTCTCAGTGAGACATGGGTTTTTACTATTGAGTGTTGTTCTTAGATCTACCAGGCAGTTATCTTGTGTTAGGGAGCTGTTATCTGGTTACCTTCCCATTGTTCTTTTGTTTGGCTGCTGGAGGGAAAAGGGAGGGGGTGATATCATTCCAACTTGCAGTACAGCAGTAAAGAGTGATTGAAGTTTATCAGAGCACAAGTCACATGACTTGGGGCAGCTAGGAAATTGAAAATATGTCTAGCCCCAAAATTGAATATAAAAAAAAATCTGTTTGCTCTTTTGAGAAATGGATTTCAGTGCAGAATTCTGCTGGAGCAGCAATATTAACTGATTCATTTTGAATTTTTTTTTCCCCCATGACAGTATCCCTTTAAGTCTACTAGAAATGTATTTAAACATTAAATAAACCCAATAGGCTGGTTTTGTTTCCAATAAGGATTAATTATATCTTAATTGGGATCAAGTACATATTATTACAGAGAAAAAGGTAATCGTTTTTAAGAATTTGGATAAAATGGAGTCTATGGGAGACAGCCATTCTGTAATTTGGAGCTTTCTGGATATCGGGTTTCTGGATAAGGGATCCTATACCTGTACTACAGAGGCTGATTTTTTTGATGTGAGTTGTGCTTTTATATTTTGTCAGTTATGGGGAACTACCAGTGATGCATAGGGCACCGGTAACCACTTATATGGGCAATAATAATAATTATAATTATAATAGTGCCTAAACCCCCCATTAACAGTTAGCATTACCCTTATAAGGTATTTGTTTTGCATACTCATGGGTTTTATCTACAGTATGTAGCAGTAAACTCCCTGATTATTTTTATTTTATGAAGCCGTATTCACTAGTGTTATGCGCATATGAGTGACCGGACATGCCTGGGGCATTTGTTTTTTTTTTTAAAAAAACGACTGTTATCCCTAACCGGAATGCTTGCACCTTTGGTTATGGATAACCTTTTTACGCAACAGGTGCCCTTTAAACAAAACTGTACAAATGAATCCACATGTTTAGTAAATGCAATGTGCATATCAGAAATGTTTGGCTCCAGAAAACAATTTATAGTGACACCTGTAGTTCAGCAACACCTGGACAGTCGCTGTTCAAGACATAATCATTGACAGAGACGTATTCATTGGTCTGGGGATTCTTCTTGCCAAGTCATTGCTGTGTGTGTGGCAGATAGAACATTCAGTATTAAAGAGAGTGTCACATTAAAGGGGTTGCAAAGGGTGATATTCAGAGTCAAATTGCAGTTGGTTTTCATGTTTTACTATTTGTGATTTTTGAGTTATTTGTTTGCAGTATCAGCAATCAGGTTGTTAGGGTCCAAGTTCCCCTAGCAACCATGCATTGATTTGAATATGAATAGGAGAGGCCTGAATAGAAAGAGGAGGAATAAAAACAATAAGAATACATTTGTAGCCTTACAGAACATTCGTTTTATCGATGGGGTCAGTGACCCCCATTTGACAACTGGAAAGAGTCAGAAGAAAAAGATAATTAAAAAAAAAAATCAATCAAAAAGATGCTTAAAATTGGCAATTCTATGATATTAAACAATAATGCAAAGATGATGCGCCCCCTTTAAAGGTTTCATGGAATTGCAGTTCTCATAACTGGTTTTTACTTGTATGGAGCAGAAGTACTAATAGTAAGTTGTTAGTTGGATGAAGCAACAGCCGCTGTAACTCTGTATAGGAATGAGCAGGAATGAGCAGGGCTCTGGATGTGGTGCTGTCTCTGGCACTTGCACTTGTTCTGGTTCTAAAGGTGGCCATAGACATGGAGATCCGCTCATTTGGCGATGTTGCTTAGCGAGCGGATCTCTCCCTGATATGCTCACATTAAAGTGTGCGATATTGGCCTAATCCGATCGTGGGCCCTAGGGTCCAACAATCGGATCACAACAGAGGCCAAACGGGCGGTCGGATCGCGGGACCGTATCAACGAAATTATGTGGTCAGAATTTCAGCCAGATATCGATCGGGAAAGCCAGTTGGGGGGGCTCTACACACGGCTGATAAGCTGCCAACTTGGTCTGTCGGCAGCTTTTATCGGCCTGTGTATGGGGGCCTTTACACCGTCTTTGTCATGTGATCATTATAATATATAATAATATATAAAAATATAAGAATGAAGAGCCAATGGATTCTTGTCACAGTGGAAATGTATCATTGCAGCCCAAGGTTCCACAGTAAATTATTTCATTCAGAAAATGACAGTTTGTGCCTATTTCTTTTCTAACAAAAAGGCATTTCTAGCACAGAGGCTGGACTAGTCTATTGTAGGGCTACAAGTCCAGTCCTTTGTCGGCAGTGCCTGCATAGGGACTTTTGGCCAATCTAAGAATTAATCGGAGGAATATTCCAAGCAAGTAATGGCCTCTTGTACCCCCCACTCACCTGCACCAGGGATAAGAGACCAGCAAAATGGAGCAGATTCCATCAAAGGCCACAGAAATCTAATGGCATAGAGTTGGGGTAGTGGAACAAAAATTTCTATCGCAACCAATCAACAGGCAGAATTTACTGGTCCTTGTTTAAAAGCAAGTATCACACTGGTTTCCTTTTAGTGAGACAGGCAGCACCACCAGTACTTGGGTTCCAATGAATAAACCAATAGCAAACCTGGAATTTGGTTGTAGGATGGATCATGAAACACACACCCAGGTTTAACACATACAACGTATTTATTCCGAATATAAGAAGATTTGTAAAATAAACATATTATAAATTGCTCTGTATAAATAAATGCAGTATTTTTTTTTTTTATCAAATGAATACGACTATTAGACATAGGCTGGGAATGGAAGGAAGGCATCGGATCATGAGATTACCAAATGACATTCTGTGAGTGGGCAGCATTGATATAGAAATTCCATGGCAAGGCAAAATACTGACACTGAGAGATACATTCTGATTGGCTAAGGCTGACGTAAGAAAACACTGACATGTATGAAACAAAACACGGGAAAGGGAGCAAAGATTGTGGAGACGATAAAGGAAAAATCATGGAAAGAATAATGAGGCACCTGTTTAATGGTTTTTCTGCTCTCTGTGTGTCTTATTTACTTTAGTTCTAGTCATTAGCATGAGACATAGCAGGTCACATGTTTGACTCTTAATCCCCTTCCATATTCCTACCAGTGTGACTGTAAGCGAGCACACTCCTATATATGATACATCATACTAGGGAAGTAGTACTTATTTACCCATGAGCCACATTTAAATGTAAAAATAGTTGAGGAGTAACACGCGCATCCAAAGTGTTCCTGGTGGTACCAAATAAGAGCTGTGATTGGCTGTTTGGTAGCCTCTATGTGGACTGACAGCTACAGGAGACTCTGTTTGGCAGTACACCTGGTTTTAATGCAACCAAAACGTGACTCCAAGTCATGAATTCAAAAATAAACATCTGCTTTGAGGCCACTGAGCGCAACATCCAAGGGGTTGGGGAGCAGTTGTTGGGGATCACATAGTAGAGCTTTCCAGCACCTCTCCATGTTGGGGGTGATTACATTGGTTCCTTCGCCTTTCTATATTGTCTTATCATATTTACAGGAACCTCCTTTTTTATGTTTGTGAAGATCCTCATTCCATCTCCTTTTTATAAGTTGCTGTCATTGTGATTATTTTTACCATACCGTTAAAAAGGAAACCGTCTCTGCTACATCTCCTTGCCTTTAAATGCCAAAACGCAGTAAAATGACCTCATAGGGGATTTACAAGCGCGCCCCACCAAGGAAGACCATATGTTGGGATTCCACAATCCCGTGCCGTTGCACACTTTTATAATAACAGGCGTCACAAATGTATGGCACTGGTTCGGCAAACAAAGGGTTAAAGGGGTTGCTCACATTTGAGTTAACTTTTAGTCTGATGTGATATTCTGAGACAATTTGTCATTTGTTTGCATTTTTTATTATTTGTGGTTTTTGTTTTTTTTGTTTATATATTCATGGCAAATAGTCAATGAAACGTGCACTTGTGTTTTGCACCATTGGGTGATTCATTATAGGATGATGATGATGATGAAGTGTCCATCACAAATAAATGTTTGACGTGAGTTACTTTGCACGTTTCTTTGACTATTTGCCATATGTTGACTTATAGATGGCACACATCCAAAGTATAACGTTTATTAGCTTTTTATTCAGCAGCTCTCCAGTTTGCAGTTTCAGCAATCTGGTTGCTAGGGTCCAAACCACCATAGCAACCATGCACTGATTTGAATAAGAGACTGGACTATGAATAGGAGAGGGCTTAAATAGACAGAAGTCAGAAGATGAAGGCAAATAATTCAAAAACTATTTAAAGAAAAAAGAAAACCTGAAGACCAATTAGCCAATAGAATTTGGCTTTTTTATAACATAGTAATAGCTAACTTATAGGTGAGCCCCTTAAAATAACTGGCAAACCTTTCCCATGGTTTGGCTCACTAAGGGGCAGATTTATCAAGGGTTTATCAAGAATTTCAAACTTGAAAAACTTTGAAATTCGAATTCAAAAAGACCAACTGAAATTAAAGCAAAGGTTTTTTGTTTGTTTTTTGGCCAAATAGGTCAGTTTTCGATCGAATTTGAATCGTACGAATTGAAGTAATAGTGCATTAAATCAAATTTGATTTTTCAAAGTCCACGATTGACTCCAAATAGGTTCTAGGAGGTCCCCCAAAAGCTAAAACAGCAATACGGCAAGTTTTAGATGGTGAATGGTCGAATTTGGATTTTTAAAGAGACAGTACATGATTCATTACGAATTTTTGAATTTTTTTCAATTGAATCCAATTTGGACTATTCCCTAGTTGAAGTACACACAAATTAGCTTGAAATTCGAATTTTTTAAATATCAAATTTTCACTTCGACCTTTGATAAATCTGCCCGTAAGTGTTAATGTTGCACTGGGGTTCATGGGGAAGTGAATGGCAATTGTGAGATGTATGTAGTGACACAGGCAGGCAGAATAAGGGACTCTATATTTATACATTGAATTAAATGACTGCTTATAAAGTGCTGCTAACATTCATATACAAGAGCTCAATTCAGCATGTGGTGCTCCGGCTCTTGCACGACTACAACTCCAACCATCAGACTGGTGCCCCTACACCTTGCGTCAGAATGCATAAGAAAACAAAGTCCCCCCACCCAGTGTAGATCCGGCAACTGCTGCCCTGGAAATCCGATTATTGGGAGGATTAATGAAGCAGGCAAGATAACATTCACGATGGATACACACACTGACATGGCCCCTCTGTTTTGCTTATGTTTGTATTGTTGAAATCCAGGTACAATTAATTAAAAACCTGTGTATAAATATTGCTGTATAGGAAGAGTCTGTCAACTCCCCCCCCCAGTTCCTCTGCAGCCAGAATGCTGGAAGTTGTAGTTTATTTATTTCCCCATGATTATTATCATATGTGTAGAGGATACTCCTCTGTCATTAATCTGACACAGACCAGCATTTGCTTTTGTGCACCACAGGTGATCTATGGGAAACGCCTGTACCAAGGCAAGCAATATGGTAGCTTCTATTCCATGGGGGTGCCCCTGAGAGACTTAAAGGAACAGTTCAGTGTAAAAATAAAAACTGGGTAAATAGATAGACTGTGCAAAATAAAAAAAGTATCCAATATAGTTGGTTAGGCAAAAATGTAATGTATAAGGCTGGAGTGACTGGATGTCTAACATAATAGCCAGAACACTACTTCCTGCTTCTCAGCTCTCTAACTCTGAGTTAGTCAGTGACTTGAAGGGGGACCACATGGGACATGACTGTTCAGTGGGTTTGCAATTGATCCTCCGCATTCAGCTCAGATTCAAAAACAAACAGTTATGACCCATGTGCCCCCCCCCTCAAGTCTCTGATTGGTTACTGCCTGGTAACCAATCAGTGGAAACCAAGAGAGCTGATTATGTTAGACATCCAGTCACTCCAGCCTTTATTCATTACATTTTTGGCTAACTAACTATATTAGAAACATGTTTTATTTTGAACAGCCTGTCTATTTACCCAGTTTTTATTTTTACACTGAACTGTTCCTGTAAACTGCAAATTAGGGGTAACAAGCAGAGAAGGGATGTTCTGTGTTCACAGTAAGTAGGGTTGCCACCTGACCGGTAAAAATGATGGATGATCCCAATGTTATTAATAGGGAAAAAAGATAAATACAAAGGAAGGCTGGTATTTTTTTCCAGAAAAGGTGGCAACCCTAACAGTAAGAGATGCCATTGGGCTGTAGGGGAGTGGCCTAAAGTAATGGTCTAGGTTACATGTTCCCTTGTTGTATGGAGTTGTAGTAACGAGGGAAAAGACCATTTTCAGAGGCAGGGGAGGATTTCAGGGAGCTGGCTTATGGTGGGTGAATTGGTACAATCTTGGCAAGAAAATGATAATACACAGGAGTGGCAGAAGCACTTTGTATGACATATAACTTGTCAGTATTGCACATAGACTGGCAGCATGAGAGCCTGGGTATGAGTGTGACACAGGACAACATTGTTAACTCATTAAGAAATACGCTATGAATACAATATGGCAGCTTCCAGGTAAAGGAATCCAAGTGATTCTACTCACAGTGATCTTAAGAGGCAGCAAAGTGTTCCACCGGGTGTTGGATACAAATGATACAGGGGCTCATTTAAACAAAACAGTGGGGCTAAATTCCAGTGCATTTGCCAATATCAACCAATAAGGGATTTCATTTCTTTTGGGGTTTCAACCAGTATTTGATATCTATTAATCTAATATTGTGGCCGACTGAAACAAACTGCTGATTGGTTGCTACTGGAAAGTGCATGTGTGCAATTTAGCATTCTGTTTGTAAATCTGTGGATACGGGTCACTAGAGGTTTAATACAGGGGTGTCCACCATGTCCATGCACTTTTAGCACTGCAACCCCACTCGTGGCTAATGCTGAGAGTTGTAGTACAACAACTGCCGGAGAGACTTGAACAAGGGTAGGACACAATGAATTGCTGGTAATGATCCCGGGGCAGCAATGTCCTCACCGCTATAATGAAAGTTCAATTGATCTTAAAGTGAAACAAAATGAAGGTGCATCTTCACTTAAGAGCAATGCAAGTCTCTGATGTGGGAGCAGGGCCATTCCATCTGCACCAGGGGGGTGACATTATTTGGCACATACCAGTGTCTCACAGATAAGCACAAGGAGGGAGTGAGTGCCAGTCCTCCCTTTCTCTGTCCCACTAGAATGACTTCTGGTTATGAGGAGAAATCTTTCCATAGAGAAGTCATTGTGTTTCGTACAGAGGAGTATGTGTATTGCCAGTTGCTATACGGGTGCTGCATGGCAATGCTTCTGCACTTTCCTCCTGATAAAACCTTTAAATAAAGGCAATTAACCGTCGCTCTGTATTGCAATATGTATTCCACATAGACTTGCAATGGCACATAGACTGTGTGGGTTCACAGTGAGGTCTCGTTGGTGTGAGGTCTCGAGTTCTCCTCTTCCAGTAAAGCTATTCTCTGTTTGAGCATTCGCACTTGCGTTTCATGCCGCTCAACCATCGCCATCATCTGTGACTCCAGTTTCTTCAGTTTATTCTGGTGCTTCTTCTTGGCCTTCTCATAGGCTGCCACCAGGTTGCTGCTCAGAGACAAAAGGGTGAGATACGGGTTCATTGTCCCATTCCTATTGCTCAGGTCATGAGGATAAAAATCAATATATGTTTAAAGGAGAACCTCACTCTTTCCAATGAGGATTGAATTAATACAAGTAAAACATGTATGGGACCTGTTATCCAGAATCAGGGCTGGTTTATTTACATGAAGCAGAGTTTTACATATGAGCTGTTTTATGCAATATCTTTTTATAGAGACCTACATTGTTTGGGGGTATAGTTTTCCTTTAACGTTAGGGATGTAGCGTGGGGTTATGGAACTGAATCTTACAAAGCAAAGGCAAAAGCAGAGGAAAATTGATCTCATAGGCAGCACTTGGTTCCTTACCTGTTGGCTCTCTTCAAGTCATTGACAAACTCTGCCGACTGCTGATGTCTGATCTCACTGCTCTTTGTGAGTCTCTCTAAGGCGCTGACTAACTCCTGAGCCCGGGACTTCAGTTTCTTCTCTCTGGGGAAAAACAGTAAACTTCTGTAAAGTGTGTCCTGGGCTTGATTTATAATGTCTTTTTTTCCCCCTAATTTTGCATTTAATTAATGATGTTAGAAACGCAATTAAATGGAAAAAGCACGAAAAACTGTAATATACAACTTTGGAATCTAAAAGCTGCTGAGGTCGTGTAGAAGTCAGTGGGATCTGCCCTAAACAAACTGTAAATTATTCAATTTAAGGTTTTAGAATTCTCATATTTTTCTTAGTGCTTGTAAATGCACAAAACTATCATTTCAAGGTATTCAGAGTTTTTTCACAAACTGTCTTTTTTTTTTTTAGATTTATATTTTAGAATAAATAAGTGCTTGTGCTTGTTTATAATGTGAGTGTGTGAAACTAAAATTTTACAAATAGGAATTTACATAAATATCCCCCTTAGGGTCAGGGCACACAGGCAGATTCAGGGAGATTAGTCGCCTGGTGACAAATCTCCTTTTCTTTGGGCGACTAATCTACCCAAACTGCCTCCCCGCCAGCTAAAATGTAAATCGCCGGCAGGATGGCACTCGGAGCGATTTGTTTTCCGAAGTAGGGCGACTAATCTCCCCGAGTCTGCCTGTGTGCCCTGACCCTTAGCGTCAAAGCAAACAGCACATACAGGGGCTGATTTATTAATGCATTCAGATGCTAAAGGCACTTGTGATTTCCTAAAGTCACACATTGTCTCTGCCTGTGAACACCTCAGCTTGCTGCTGATCATTTTTCCCAGCAAAAAAGTAATAAGCTGGGCAGGTTTTAGGTGCCGAGATTTTAATTTTTTTGAAAAACCCACAAGGCGGGGGAACCAATTGGCAACAAACCAAGGTTGAGGAACTCATATGGTTTCAGGATCCAGAGACTCGAGTATTAATGAATGAGCCCCACACTATGTATTGATTCAGTCCAACACTGAACTTCTGTAACACAGATATTTCTCTGTGGTTACACAGTTGCCAAATAATATTTCTAAAGCAGAGATTCCTAACTTATGGGTCACATCCAAATATACAGTAGCTCCCCATCATCCCTTCATACCAGGGGTAGGCAATCCATGGCTTGGGAGCCTCATGCGGCTCTTCATCCTGCTTACTGCGGCTCGGTCTTGCGGCTTTGCCTGTCACGTCGTCTATACAGCCCTCGCATCTGCTGGCGGCTTCTTGAGTGTGTGACTGCGGTAAGATAACGGTTAGCTTAGGGCAGTCGCACACTCAGGAACCTGCCAGCAGGTGTGAGGGCTGTATAGACGTCCCAGGAGTGACCAGCAAGACTGAGCCGCAGTAAGATGATTCATAATGGTTCTTACCGCGGTCACACACTTAAGACAAGAGAGGGAAGATCAGCATGGAGCTTCAGAAACGGAATTTACATTAAACAGATGAGAACACTAGCATTTAATAGGGCTATTCAGTCTTTAATTTATTTCAAAGTAGGCCTAAACATGCACACTGCACTTGTTGTATTCTGTTGTTGTAACAGGTAAAATTAAAAAAAGGTTAAAACTTTAAAGTTTATAAGCTGTTATGTTTTGCGGCTCTATTTTTCTTTTGTGGAAGAGGGGGCAAAATGGCTCTTTTGATAGTAAAGGTTGCTGACCCCTGCTGAATTGCTGGGGTGACTGTGTTATTAAATGCTGCACATTACAGACACTGTGCTCATTACTTTACAAGTGGGTGATTTGCAGGTTGTTGTGGCTAAAATAGGAGGGTGTGTTGCACAGCATACCAGCGCTCCACCGTACTGACCCACTTGAGGAGCCCACCTAAGGCTAAGTCCAGACAGGGAGGCAATCAGCTGCCGATTTCAGCCCTCGACTGCAAACAGAATCCTCTTCTGTGTTCATGTCTGGAAGCCTTGTGACGGCTCCAGCATGAACATGGATTTCGGCTTAAAATGCAAAAGGCTCACGTGTCTTTGCCAAATCTGTTGAGTGTGTTCACTCCGGAGCCGACACAAGGCTGCCAGACAAGCCCAGGCGAACACAGAAGAGGATTCAGCTGGTGGTCAGGGGCTGAGATCAGTCTGGGGATTTCATCAGGCTGATTTCCGCTCTGTCTGGCTCTAGCCTAATCTCAAGCCTCAAATAGGGTTGCCACCTTTTCTGTAAAAAAAATACTGGCCTTCCTATATATTTATATTTTTTCCCTATTAATAACATTGGGATCAACCATCATTTTTACAGGCCAGGCCGGTAAAATACCGGCCAGGTGGCAACCCTAGCCTCCAATGCTGCTTAGTACTATTGGTATCAGGTAAATGATTACAATCACTGGGGGACAAATGTTAGGCATCCCCAGGGATTGTAATCATCTGATTCCCTGATACCAATACCTAGTGGCAAAAAAGCCACACGTTGATTGGGCAGGTTTGAAAATCCTGTCAGACAAAGACTGAATGAGAACACTGCTGCTGCCTCGTTCTACTTGACTCCATAGGCCAGCGGTATAATGTGATTGTTGGCTTGTCACTGGCCACTGTCACACCTCTGCACTGCACATGTTTACTCCCTCCTGACTTCTGAATACATTATTTGCTCTATTTCATATATCACAGTGCAGGAATGACCACTGGACTCTGAACCTCAATTTACACAATTCTCTATGCCATGAAACACATGATGACTGCAGTAGTTAAGCAGCCAGAGCCACATGGCTGCCTTTCTCTATCAGACTGTAGAAGAATTCTTTAGAAAATATGGTTACTAAATGAATAAAATATGTTGTGAGCTCTTAAAGGCAGGGACTTCCTTCCTTCTGGGCTATAACTCATTCCCCTAATCTGCTGCTGAGTGTGTGTTTTGTCTCTCTTTCTTTGTGCCATTACTGTATTGAAAAACTGTACAGAGCTGAGTACTCAGTAGCACTATATGGAGATAAACACGGGCATGTAAATGGTACAACAGAGCAGAGTGCAGTTCACACAGCTGGTCATTAAGGGTCACTCTACTTTCACAAACAAACTGAAATGAGTTCTGAGAATCTGTTGGAGCACAAAGTGGAGGGGGAGAGAGAAGTGGGGGTGAGTATGTAGTGGGTTATGTATTTGTGGCACATACAATAATATCATGATAAATACTATAAACTGGCAAACAACCCTGTGGCACCACAAATTAGACTGCAAGCTCCTACTGAGCAGGATACATTGTGCCTGTAACAGGCTGTGAAATAATAATGTATCACTTTATACTGTTATAACTATTATATTACAATAGAAATGTTTCCATCTCATAATTATTTGTGGCAGAATTATGTAGAACAATTTGCCCAGTTTGTAGCATCATGGTGGCTTTGCACTGTAGCCGTGTGGCACTTGTTTATTGGGAGTCGGTATTTCCCACAGAGCTGGAGCCGGGCCGCTTGTCTGATCTGACACAGGTACAAGTGCTGCATTCAGTTAATAGTGCTCTGGCCGCTCATTATGATAATAATCATCTCTGTGTGGAATAATCAATATACCTGTATAAATAAGTTAACTGAGCTTTTACTGTATATTGAGTTAACCTTCATAAATAGTTTATACAGTATATTTACTGTAAATATATCAATCCTAAATCACCATTTTAGACGTATAAACAGGTCGGTGTCATTGTGCTGCCTATATAGCACCTATAAAGGAGAAGGAAAGGTTAAAACTAAGTAAGCCTTATCAGAAAGGTCCATCTAAATATACCAGTAAACCCCCAAAGTAATGTTGCTCTGAGTCCCCTGTCAAAAGAAACACAGCATTTCTTTCCTTCTATTGTGTACACATGGGCTTCTGTATCAGACTTCCTGCCTTCAGCTTAAACCTCATTGCCCTGGGCAAGAGCATGCTCAGTTTGCTCCTCTTCCCCACCCCTCTCCCTTCTCTGCTGTAACCTGAGCCCAGAGCAGGGAGAGACTCAGGGAGGAAGTGATGTCACACCATGTTAATACTGCAGCTCCTATCCTAAACAAACAGAGAGTTTCTAGAGCTTTTTACTCAGGTATGGTAAAACATTCTACAGAATAAATATAGCATTCTAGCTTGCACTATTGCAGCTAATCTATTGGCAATAAAATGCCTCCGTAGCTTTCCTTCTCCTATAAGGAAATTCCCAGACTCCTCACTGTCACTTTCATGTTGGCACACAAGCTAAGGGAAATTCCAAGTGGGTATATAAGAAAAGGCTTCCATAGAATAGAGCATTGTCAGCTGTGAGAAGGTTAGGAGCTAGGAGATGAAGAGGAGTGATCACATGCATGAAGGATAGTGTGTGTGCTGGATCAGGAGCTGATATGTGCAGTATGATAATGTTCCACATGGTGCACAGCCAGTGAAACGGATCAGCAGCTGCAGACACTATAATATTCAATTCATTCTGGAGAGAGAGAGAAAATGTATTCAGCAGGAGAGGGGATTTAAATTGCCTTTCCTTCAGCAAGGAGAAATAGGGACGGCTCACTATGGAAACAGCGCAGCGAGAAATCCAGTTATGGCTTCTGTCTGACATGTCATCATGAGAAATTAATATCCAAACACTGGGTATTGTTTCAGGTACCAGGGAAATAAATCCTATCTTCCTAACGTCTGGCTCTGACAGATATCATGTGTACATTACCATTGACTGGCTACTCACTACCCATCATGCAATGCCTGCAGTACAATCATATGAAAACGTTTGGGAACCCATCTTAATTCTTTGGAGGTTTATCTCTTTCAAAGTAGCAACTTCCCTTTTATATATAACATGCCTTATGGAAACAGTAGTATTTCAGCAGTCACATAAAGTTTATTGGATTAACAGAAAATTTGCAATATACACCATCTGCAGCAAGATGTTCTTGCAGGATTTTATAGGTGATCTTTGGGTTGTGATACAGAACAATCTTTGTTTTCAGATCTTTTGAGAGTTGCTTTGAGGATCCCATGCTGTCACTCTTCGGAGGAGAGTCAAACAGAAGCACAACTTGCAATTGGCCACCTTAAATACCTTTTCTCATGATTCGACACACCTGCCTATGAAGTTCAAGGCTTAACAAGCCAATCCAACCAATTTGGTGTTGCCAGTAATCAGTATTGAGCAGTTACATGCATTCAAATTAGCAAAATTACAAGGGTATCCAAATTTTTGTACAGAGAGTTTTTCACATTTGACTTAATTTCATACAACTGAATACTGCTTCACTAAAAATGTTTGCTCAGAAAACACCCCAGTAGATGTTCCTGGGAAATGAAAGACACACAATCTTTTTTGTTGAAAGTGGAGTAAATTATTATACAGGCTGAGAGGGGTTCCCAAACTTTTTCATATGACTGTATATAATGTATTGTGCTGTCACATATTGCCAGTATAGAGTTTTCATGTATAGTATTCAGTATCATGCCCATGCCAGCTCACCAGTGACATTATTAAATGGTCATGTAAATATCACGGGACATACACAACAGATCAGAAATCAAGCCATTTAACTTTTTTTAAAAATCACTGTATTTTTGCTTAGGGCACTTTACATTATTTTTTTCAGTTTCAGAGCTAGTAAAGATTTTATTAACTGCTAATATAGTGAATTTTGTTACAACAGTGCCACCAGCTGGTCAGTTCCTGTAACTGTACAGTCAAAGGGAAGTACCTTCAGAAGGTACACATAGAAGTGTTCTGATGTTGCTCTTATCAGCTAGGAGATGGGAAGGGGCATCTGGTCTCTTTCCTGAGCAGAGCATCATCATCATCATCATCATTTATTTATATAGCAACTTCAGGCCACGTCTCTGCTTTCCCCTTCTGAAGGTTCATCACTTTTGATGTACAGTTACAGGAACTGATACTCAGAAAAGCATTCTCATAAATTCCTGAGTAGTGCCCGTCTTATAGTTTGCCATAGGCACAACATTTCCCTTGGATATCAATGGGAAGCTGTCACCGATGTTTAAAGGGGAAATAAGCTTCCACCATGGATTTTTAACTGTTACCCCCAGTACACAGTCTACTCTTCCCCCTGCTCAACTGCTTTGCTTCGCCTGCCTCCAAGTGACGTTGTCCTTTATACCTGAGCCTTTAACTGCAGAGCATTGCAGCAGGGTTAGCAGATTACACATTTTGTCCTGTTCCCATGCTCTAAAGCAGTGACTGGCAAGCAGGTGCCTGCACATTAGGCTCCGACCACGGGTTGGCTTCCATGTGCTCCTATTGTCACCAACCAACTCTGTGCAGCTCTTCAAGTTGGACACAGGTATTGGCAGGCCCGAATTTGTGAAAAGGCCACCTGGGCCCGGGCCTAGGGCGGCAAGATTTTAGGGGGGCGGCATTCTGCCCTACCACACCCACATTGGTTCAAAAACAATGGGTATGCACTGGAGATCAATAATTTTTTTAATTTCCTGTGTGCCAATCCCCATTGCTCCAGTCCAGATGATGAAAATTTGCATGAATAAAGGGGAGGGGATAGGGGCGACGAACGGCAGTGGGCCTAGGGGCACCCACTATATAAATCCGGCCCTGGGTATTGGGAAAAGTTCACTTAGTGGCAGTGGAGATGTTTTGGCTGGAGAAGTTGGGCAGGGGGCTGTACACGGAGTTTACATTTAAAACAATCCATGGGGGATAGTTCCCAGTTATGTGCTATAGGCTTTTAGGTTAATGTCTGATTTGCCATTTTCTCTGCTGGGTGAAAGACGCCAGTGTAGAAATTGCCAAGATCCCCAGTGCCTTTGCCAGTGACATTAGCCTTTTACTGTACCAAAGAGCCACGTAGAAGCTAAAGGGAAACACCTGAGTGTGCCCCCCACCTTTTCACCGATGAGCAGATGTTACAATTTTACTCCAGACAACATTTGCTTTTTGCTGATTGCATTATCTCTCACACTCGCAACTGAAGATAATGTCTCACTGAGGGAACATTTTGATTACCCTATCTTTTTCCCTCTCGCATGCTATCCAATTACTCAGCTGTCTCAAATAAAGATGGTGTAATGATTAACAGCATTAGCACAGACACATGGGCATGCTTGTTGAATACTTGCAAAAGCAAGAACTTGTAGATCGGAAGGACAGGCACAATGCTGAATAAAATACGTTTTTGAGTTTACAGCAGAGGAGTTGTTTTATGCTAAAAAAAAAAAAAAAAAAAAGCCGCCTGGGTGGGATTTTAGTGCACAAGTTGCAACACTGCAAGCACAATGCAGCCATATGCATCCAGTAAGTTCAGGGCTTTGTAGCACCTTGCACCCATTGGCACCCACTTAATTACACATTTCAATGACACACAAACTATAGAAAATCCTAGGAGGCACCCATGTACCATTTCCTGCCCACCCACAGGTTTTTGCTTTCAAATATACGACACAAAGCAAGTGAAAGGTTACTTAAAACTACTTGTTATGTCTTGTAATTATTCTGGTTATACACATTGTTTGACAAATACTTTTTCAGGTACAACGGTGCCTTGACCACCTTATAGCCCCCTCCCCCCCTTCTTCTTTTTGGCAAGTGCATTATGTTATTTGCCCATGAACATTGCTACAGGAGTCATTGTGGGGATCAAACCAAGGCAGGAATATTTCCCCTTACACATGCTAAAGATCTCACCTTCTGAGTGCACTTGTGAGCTCTGACGCAACTTCACTTTCATTGTATGTCCTCAACTCTGACAAAGACAAGGCAGAACCCTCTGTGGAATCCTGAAGAAGAGTGAAGATAGAATAATTCAGAATGATTATACATCGCTCCTCCTCTTAATACTGGATGTTAGCACATGAACTAGACTAGGGGCAGGGTACCTGGGTATTACTAGTTCTAATTCAATCAATGAGAGAACTACAGAGATTGGTAAAGTGAGGATACCTCACTAAAGACATTTCTTGGCTGAAAACTCTCCTTGTTGGTTAGATTTCTAGCAGGGCATCTGTAAATCATACATGTCCTTAAATGTGTCTAACAGAGAAATGCATATTCCAGGCACCATCTATTTCTAGATACATACAGGCTTGCACAACTTCTTTGCCTTATATTTACACAGTCATCTGATGAACTCCCTTCAAGGTTGCAAATACTGTCATGAATCTGCTCACAACCAACATGTTGGCTACTCCACGTTTGGATTGATACCAATCTGGTTTTGCATAATGTTGGGTGACTGCAAATACCAATGGGAAACTAAAACTTTATTTGCCTTTAAATGTGTATCTTGGATAAAGGACCAAATATGCACTCGGCGGGAGGCAGTTCGGGGAGATTAGTCCCCCTGAAGAAAAGGAGATTTATCTGTGGGCGACTAAATCTCCCCGAATCTGAGCGTCTCTGCCCTTAAAGGCAATGACAGCTCCACTGCATGAAATGGACCCAAGGTAGATTAGTGAAGTCACTAAAATGGGCACTATTATATTATATAAAATGTGAATACAGAAATATTCTGATGTCCCAACCTTTCCAAGCTTGTCTTTACTGCTGCTGCTGGTGGAGCTGAGAGATCTCATTCTTTGCTCTTTTTGCTCCTCTACTTCTGACTTGAGGTGCTCGATGTGTACCAGGTACGCCTGTTCCTGAGCATCTCGTGTGCTAAGCTTCAGTTCTAGAGCTTTTTTCTCCTTCTCCAGCAGGTACAACTGTGCTTTTAGCTCAGCCATTTCCTCCTGTAAAGCAAATAATTAACAATATTATCATTCTGGGGAACAACTATGGCCTGAGCACAAGTAAAAAACCTTTACAAGTATTCAGTAGGGTGCTGTAAACATGCTAGCCTTTTATTCAATATAATCTTCAAGAAGATTTTTTCTATTGTCACATTATTGTGATACTGAAATTTTTCCATATACATGAACATTTGCACAGATCATTCTCCGTTTAAAGGCACAAACGTAAAGAAAACATTTAGATTGTAAACTCTTGTGAACAGGGCCATTTTTTATTCTGTACCCCTTGTTTATTAAATTATTAAAGACCAGTTTAATTTATCTTTAATTATTATTAAAGACCAGTTTGTCTCCTTTAAACTCACTGACCAGGACAGTACTCATAGCTCTGGGCTCAGGGGGAGAGGAGAAAACTGAGCATGTTCAAGCCTTAGCCCTGGAGGTTTAAGATGAAAACAGGAAATCTAATACAGAAGCCCATGTGTACACAATAGAAGGAAAGAAATGCAGTGTTTCTTTTACAGAGGACTCAGAGCAGCATTAGTTTGAGGGTTTACTGGTGTATTTATATAGACCTTTCTGATAAAGCGTACTTAGTTCTAAACTTTCCTTCTCCTTTAACAGACCTTTTCTTAAAGAAACAGTAACCCCAAAAAATTAAAGTGTTTTAAAGTAATGTTGCCCTGCACTGTAAAAACTGATGTGTTTGTTTCTGAAACACTACTATAGTTCATATAAACAAGTTGCTGTGTAGCAATGGTGGAAATAAAAAAAAACTTGATGATAAGTGTAGGGCAGCAGAGATGTAAAGCTGGCCATAGACGCAACAATCCGATCGTACGAATCGTACGATTTTCGGACCGTGTGTGGAGAGTCTCGACATTTTTCGTTCGGCGGAGATCGGTCGTTTGGTCGATCGGACAGGTTATTGCATGTATTGCCGATCGTACGATTTTCAGTGGGAGACTGTCACCAGCTTTGTCAGACATAACTATCGTACGATTGCTGTCAGGGGCAGAACATTGCTGATCTGTTCTTTAACTACTTTATTTGATCTGACTGGTAAGACTTTGATCTGAATGGTTAGTGGCAGGTCGGGAGATGGGAAAGTCCGATCGTACGTTGATTCGTAGGATCGGATCTTTGCGTCTGTGGCCATCTTAAAGCAGGTGAGCTGCCAATTAATCATTCAATGATCTCCCTGATAAGTGGCGCCAGTACGTAACAATGGAAGGCCTATTTCAGCGGCAGCTGTGATCAAGGAGACTTGGAGATGTAACCTATTTAAAGCATTGTACGAGGCTTGTTTTGTTGGTTTTTATCTGCTGAATTAAATGGCATCCTCAGCAAAAAAGACATTTATTAAATGGTATTGAACAAACATCAGTCACAAGATGTGCTTAAGCTAATGATCTATTAGAAAAGCAAGGCTTGCTAAACAAATGAGATAAACAGCTGTGTTTAGGAAGATCACAGCTGCTATAAATATACATTATATGCAAAGGCTGGAGGGGGGGTTCTACAAGGCATTGTGATCTTAGAGAAGTTGAATATCATTATATGACATTATAAAGACAATAATAGTTAATGCTGGTTATATTTGCACAACAAATTAATCTATTAATCTGGCCCTAGTCTTAGCTCAGAAAACAGGTTTAATAAAAGAAACATGGAAAGCCCAGGACCCCATGAATTCCCACTGGCAGGCAGGTTGAATTCAGTTTTCTATCTGAAAAGCTAATCATATTGGTCATACACAGACAGTGATGGGCTGAGAATTCTCACATAAATGGCCAGGCTGGCTGCTCAGCATTCATCTCTCCTAAGCAACAAGCAGTGGAAGTAGTTCAGTTTCCCAGTAATATTCCTTTGACGCCATTCTTATTCATTGTCCAACTAGACATCAGTAGGGTTGTACAGTATGTACAGAGCCCTCAGAAATGTTTTGAGCCTGTAAGTGCTGTACGGTAAGATGCTTTTGTCAGGCTTTGCTGTAGTATTTAATAAATGAACACGTGGAAAGTCCAGTAATGAAGTTTCTATAGCACTTAGTTTATATTTCCTAAACTGGCCATAGAATATAATCAGCTTAACCCATCACTTAACCCATTGCTTACTTACAAACCCTGTTGAAACATATAGGCAGGGTGATCCACATGAATTGTACCAGGTGGCTTCATTTGTTATGTGGGTGTCCTGCCTAGCATGAAATGGAATTAGTGTAGCTCAGCTGACTGGGGAGGAGAGAGCAGCAAAACTGAGACCTAAAGATACAGTCTCAGAGGAGTCGTTTAAACTATAGATATAAGTAAATGAGACTAAAAAGAATAAGTGAGGGAGCAGAGAAGAAGAGTGGAAGGGAGAGAAAGCATGATGGCCTAGAGCAGGGGTCCCCAAACTTTTTTTTTTACCTATGAGCCACATTCAAATGTAAAAAGAGTTCGGGAGCAACACAAGCATGAAAAAGTTTCTTGGGATGCCAAATAATAGCTGTGATTGGCTGTTTGGTAGCCCCTATGTGGACTGACAGCCTACAAGAGGCTCTACTTGGCACTATATTTAGTTTTTATGCAATTTAAACTTGCTTTCAAGCTTGGAATTCAAAAATAAGCACCTGCTTTGAGGACCCTGAGAGCAACATCCAATGGGTTGGAGAGCAACATGTTGCTCAGGAGCTACTGGTTGGGAATCACTGGCCTAGAGCCTTAGACCCACGATTACTGCAAAAGTATTTACACTCCAGAGATTCAATAAAAGGCAGATCCTGTACTTTCTTTTTCTCACTCTAACTAGACTTCCTAGGTTTATAACCAGGTGCCAGCACCGCTTGTTGTTGGTAAGATGCAGTAAGCAATATACTGGCTTCCACACAAGCATTTGCTAGCTACTTGTATCCTACAGAAGACAAAGACTGCATGGAAACATACATTTTAAACAGTTTTTTGAAAGGTACCTTTACAACCAGGTAAAGTAAATGACACCCAAGGCAAGGGTTACATTTTAACAATAGTCCCAAGGGTCTCTTAATAAGGCCTAGTTTTGGGAGACCAAACATAAACTGGTATGATGAAGAGTATGAGAAATGTGTGTGTGTATATATATATATATATATATATATATATATACAGTATATATATCTGCTTCATCTATGGTTTTGTTCCTGCCAACCTGAAACGTCATAATTCAGGCTCCTGTTTTTATATCCTTTAATATTCCTAATCAGTGACTGGTTATTAGCGTATGCCCAAACATAAAGTCCCTATTAGCTCTTATTTCATATCTGTGAAGAGGTATTTGAACATCGCATCAAAGCTTTAAAGTAAATGAGATCTAAAGTATCTAAATTAACGAGAAGTGATTCAGTCATTTGAAATACTAAGCATGAAAAGCATCATGAAAAGCATCAAGAATGTCTGATCATAAATGATGTATCTTGTAAAGCAAGTAAACTTTGGATGAACTCCTCAAGCTATATTACCTGCCTTACAGCTCTGATACCTTCACTCTGCTGAGCAAATGATGGCTCCCAGCTTCCCACCCAATGTCTTGGGACTGGTGTATTAAAAGCCAATGGAATTGTAAAATATTATTATTTATTAGTAAAGGCTGACACTAAACTGCTGGCAAGGCACTGGGGAATCCTGCAATTCAGATACAAATATAAAGCTATTACTAGGATGATATATTATTATAATAGCATACAATTATTAATTTGTGGCAGATCTATGAATAGAGGACTGGTAAAACTGACTTATTTGTCATGTTTCAGCTGTTTCAGCACTTTTACAATACGTTTCCTCTATTTAGGCTGCAAAGTCTTCTATGTTTTCCAGCTATAAACATATGCCCATGCATATTGCTGTTCCACTGAGATTTATAAAAAAATACTGAACTAAAGTCAATGTAAGCAGTATATCAATTCATCATCATCATCATTTATTTATATAGCTAAACTTTCAACCAGCGGGAAAGCAGTTTATCTGCAAACAATAATCCAATTTTCTATTTAGGGTTGTGATTGGCTATTTAGTAGCCCCTATGTGGACTGGCAGGCTACAGGAGGCTTTGTTTGGCAGAAAACCTGTTTTTTATGCAACCAAATGCTGTCTCCAAGCCTGGAATTCAAAAATAAACCCCTGCTTTGAGGCTTCTGAAAGCAACATCCAAGGGGTTGGTGAACAACATGTGAGCTCACCCCTACATTGGTGTAGACCATGCCTAAGCCATGACTCACATTGCTCAGTTGAATGTACTTTTTTATCTGAGGAGGGAGACAGTTATGTGGCTTCAAAAAACAGATAAATAGATTTTTAACAGCCAGATTAGAATGACTTTTTATGACACTACCATGTTTGCTATTACAGTGAGTTTTCTGGCACACGATATTTTATTGATGGTGTACCTTTAGGGCATTTTAACGAAGATAAACAAAATGTACCTAATAGTTCCAGGGCTCTGAAAAAGCTAAAAAACCAGGGCCAAAACAAAAGTAATCATGAGAATGGTGGACTAACTGTTAAAATATGTTGATGACACTATTTAAATAAAGGATAAGAAAAACCCATTGTATAGCAATGGCACAAATGGCCAGGAATGTCACCTTAGATTTTGCACATTCTGTCTCCTAAGCAGCGTTTTGTACTACAGAATTTGTACAGAGGCGTATATAGTTCCAAGCAAGCACTGAAATATGTACAAACACTCACTACACATTGCCATGTTCAGTGAAAAAGTCAGTACAGGTATGGACCAGTGATCCAGAATGCTCGGGACCTGGGGTTGTCCGGATAATGGATTTTTCCGTAATTTGGATCTTCATACCATAAGTGTACTAGAAAATCAAGTAAACATTATACAAACCAAATAGGCTGGTTCTGCTTCCAATAGGTATTAATTATATCTTAGTTTGGATCAAGTACAAGGTACTGTTTTATTATTACAGAGAGAAAAAGGAAATCAATTAAAAAAATCTGGAGTCTATGGGAGACAGCCTTTCTGTAATTTGGAGCTTTCTGGATAACAGGTTTCAAGGTTAATGGATCCCATACCTGTACAACAAACAAAATAAAATAAACTGTGCTCCCCACCTCAATTGTGTTGATGTGACATTATATTGGTAATACTTGCTTATAACCAATCCTACCTTCATGGCCATAAGCTCTTGCATTAACACAGCATTCTCCAGGTCGAGTCTCTGACTGTCACCTCGTGGCTTGACATCGTAACTTAAAGGATCTATGTGGATGCTCTCCAGTTCCAACATGGTGAGTTTGACGGCTGCTCGATCGTTCTTTAGCTGCTGAATGTAATCTTTCAGCCTCTGCTCGTCTTCCTTAGTAAACTCAGTGTCACAGCTGCTGGCTGTTGAGCTTGTAGTACTGAAAAAAAGAGATTGAACAGGGTTATTTGGACTTACAGATTTTATGTCAGAACTCTACAGACATATGAATAACAGTATTTTAGCATGCTTTGATGTTCAGCCATGGGCAAGCTTAAATACCTTTCCCTGTCCTCCAAAATTAGATTTAAGGTGCTCCAAACTAGCTGCCCGGGCCACAGAAGAATTCAGCCCTGGAAACAGGGTAAGTCATAAATACCAATCTTTCCTAATGTGGAAACTGCTTCAAGTTTTTTCAATTGGTTTTAAAAGAATGGCAAGTTGTATTCTTTAAAACACAGTAAGTGACAGTATCAGTTCACTGTCCAGCTGAATATTCAAGTTTAAAATACAGTACCTGTACAGTGAAACCTTGATTTTAAGTAACCTGATTTTAAGTTTTCCCACATTTTACATTTTTAATTTGTGGTCCTACCAATTTATAATGCATTTCACTGGGTGCATTTCCTGATTTTTAGTAATGTTTTCCTGGATTTTACATCAAAAACTGCTTTTTTCTCTATGAATGTTAATATTTGTGAAATAAAGAGGTTTAAAATACTAACCAGATGTTAATTTTGCCTTGGTTCTGCCTGTAAATGGTCAATTCCAATTAGTCTGCCCCTTATACAGTCCTGCACCAATACTTATTGCTTTAGGTTGTGTATGTGACTGACAGAGAGTCTTGCACATGCCCCCCATAGTTTAACATTAACACAGCAATGCTTAACCCTTGTTATTAACACAGTAAATATTTTATCTCAAAGTAAACAGACTCCTGTGCTTATATCCTTTCAGTACTTGAAGAAAAAGTTACTTTAACAAATTTCCCTGATTTTACATTTTCCCGATTTTACATAAATTTTTCTTGGTCCCCTGAAAAACATAAAATGGGGGTTCTACTGTATTACCAAATGACCCTAAAGGCTATGACGGATGGAGTACTTTTTTGCCTGCAGTAAATTTCCTGACCCATCCCATTCATTTGAATTGTCCTTGTGTAAAACACTTTATTGTGGTGTGCTGGGGAAATCACACAAAAAGTGCCTCCTTCCACATTTTCACCCGATTACCAGGGATTCATAAGAATGGGGAGGACAGGTATTTTCAGCCATGCTAAAGTTTAGGGCACATGCTCAGATTCAGTGAGATTAGTTGCCTGGCGACAAATCTCCTCTTCTTCGGGGCAACTAATCTCCCCGAACTGCCTCCTGACGTCTAGAATGTAAATCGACGGCGGGGTGGCACTCTGAGCGCTTCGTTTTCCGAAGTCGTCAGAAGTTGCCTCACTAGGAAACTTCGGGCAACTTCAGAAAACGAAGCGCTCCCAGTGCCAAGGAAGCAGTTCGTGGAGATTAGTCGCCCCAAAGAAGAGGATATTTGGTGCCAGGCGTCTAATCTCCCCGAATCTGAGCGTGTGTCCTGACCCTAAAGGAGATTTCTGTAATTTCCCAAACAGATAAACTTTTGGAATGGGTGTCTGAGCTATCTGGCATTATCTTGCTGAATTAGAAAGAGAAAGTGCATTCCCCAAACTGTAGAAGGCATGCGAGTGTCAAAAAGTAGCAATTCCTTGCAGTGTGAGTTGCGATATATTTGGCACCTGCATATCTGGGCAGTTCTGCCATTTATGTTGTACAGTTTTCCTGCAGATGAAAAGCTCAGAATATACCTTTGCATTATTCCTGCAGAGACCTGGTCTTTTCCACCTTAAAATGTAACATTTTGAGTATTTAAGGTCTAAGGTAAAGCAAAACGGAAACATTGGAAACTACTAGAATCTGATATAACAGCCAAGGCAATATCCTGTTAATAATGAGAGGACCAACCAGAGTGGTTGCTCATGTACCCTTTTACCAGGAGATAGATCGCTTGAAAGAAGATTATTTTGCTTTTCTCTTATTTATCTTCCAATAAGAAATATTGCTGTGCAAACACATATAAGGTGAATTAAAGGCCAAATCTAGCATATATACAAAAAGTGCATTTATCCATCGAAAAATATTTTAGGAATAACCAGAGTAAACCATAATAACA
The DNA here is from genome assembly GCF_017654675.1 of Xenopus laevis. Classification (NCBI taxonomy): domain Eukaryota; kingdom Metazoa; phylum Chordata; class Amphibia; order Anura; family Pipidae; genus Xenopus; species Xenopus laevis. The sequence continues at coordinate 160,925,275 of NC_054372.1, read as the reverse complement.
CCCTTTAATGAACATAGGTCCACATTTTTCAGTGAGATAGCCCCTTGCAAATAATGTTACTGTGGCTTAAGAGGCTCAGTGATAAGTATTCCCTATTAAATAGATCCCAATTCTAGTACATATTGCAATCTCTCACTTGGCCCATTTATGAAATTGTTCAACGTAAAGCATTTATTTCTTAGATGCCCTTTTAATCCCCCTGATTTTGTACTGGAAAAATTATGTCCTGTCCCATCCAGGTCAATGTCTTTCAATCTACCAAGATGGAATGCCAAGAAAATGGCAGGCAGAGAATGAAAACCTGCACCATAGAAATGAAGGTCATTCCAGACTAGATCATTTAAACATCCAAAATAACCACTTGAGTGCTGCGGGTGCAAGTGCATAGCAAAGCAATTCATTAATAGCCATTCCATCAGCAAAGTGCTTTGCTGTCCCTATGGGATAAATCCTTTGTTTGCTTCATTCTGGCAGTTCTTACTACCATCTCAAATTTGTAGCCAAATCCATAGGCTGGACTCCAGATCTTAATGTAATAGCCGCGTCTGTGTGCTATTGGGTTTAGCTAAAATATTGCTTTGGTATAAATTTGCTGACTTTTCTGATGTAAAAGCATTTCCCAAGATGAATGGCTTTTTTAAGGTGGTTTAAACAGCGGTCCCGACAGCACTTTCTGGTTCTGGTTTCATTTATTCCCCTGTCGGGCCCACTTACACACAGCTACAAGTCTTGTTTTGCTGGATCATCAACGTGGAGGAGAAAAGAAAAACAATGGAGAAGAAACATATCAGGACAAACTGCAATTGAATAATGGGCCCCTAATTACAAGGCACACTATGCAGTGAGATTTGTATTGGATAGGTAGCTGCAAACTAAGCTCTGGTTGCCCTAATACTTTGTTTTTCAAAAATAAGCTCCAGCATTCTGTCCCACACCTTCACTTGTAGAAAGCCTATAGCAGACGATGGGCTGGGGTTGGAGAATTCCCTGTAATCCTTTTTATACTAATTTATATTATAATAAAGCTTACATGTTGTTTGTCATTTACAGGTAAACATAAGGTTTTAGTATATATGAGTCTAGCAGGGTGTCACCAGGTAGTGCAGTCATGCAGTGTCTCCAGCAGAACTTCATAGAACCTTATAGACAGATACACTATGGGTCGTGCTGCACAAATATGAACAATAGAAGGAAAAACCATAGTGTGTATCAGTTAGAGAGAGTAGCCTGTAGCTCAGATCAGATGAGAAGCTTCTCTGGCTGTCACTGATTCTGGGTTCATTCTTACATACATGTATGGTTAGATCTGCTGATGTGGGTGGATGATCTACAGAACTGCCTGGATAGGAGACGAATGTGAACTGATGTTTTCAATCCAAATGCTTGGGGGCATCTTATATCTTAATTAACAGCTTACCAAATCATTTTGCTTAGGGATACTCCACTGTACCAAGAGCAATCAGCTGCAGAGCCTGGATAACTTTTCCAGGAAAAACTACAGTCATCAAAATAGTCTACATTAAATAATACCATAAGTTAAGAGTTTCAATCCATGGGTCTCTACGATTTCAGCAACAGCTGAAGACCCAGTACTGCTAGTTATCCTGGTTTTAAAACTGACTTTCAGAGCAGCAGCTCATTTTATGCCGTGTATAAACAAAGCGCTATTAAAAATATGTTTTTCTTTTTTTTTATGGAGGGGTGGGGGTTTACATGGAGCAATATTTGGTATGTTGGCAGGTAAAGGGTTAACATAGATAGGGTTAACATACCCTCCAGAATGCAGGTTAGAAAGCAGCCAGAGCAATCTCATGAGGACTGGTAATCATCTGTTAGAGGAGGTTAGGTCATTCATTAACAAGTCTGCCTGGAATGCAGCATGATCTCAGTTATCAGCCAGGGAATACTATCCCATCATGTTCCATATTACGTTGCTGTGTTTTATCCCCCACATCTATTCAGTTTGCAGCCGCAGAAAACAAAGTCAAAATAAATACTAGGGTTTTCTTTTGAAATGACGTTAGAAGAATCAGAAAATGCTAATAATGTATTTTTCATGAATAGTCATGTACAGAGGTCAGCATAGTTGTCTTACATTGCTGAGGATCACAAGTGGTTTTAGTTAGAGCACCATTAAGGCTTCCACGGAATATACATTAGTAACAGTGTCAGTAATGTCACTCAGGGCTGGGAAAGCTGTGCTTTCTACCTACATGATTTAACAGGCCACAGAGAACATTTCTTCTGCATTTACAAGATATTACAGGTACGGAAACCCGTTATCCAAACAATCACCGAATTATGGAAAGGCCGTCTCTCATTGACTCATAGATACAGTATATAAATGGATATGAAAGTTAATCAGCGATCCTACAACATTCAAAGGCAAAGCTACAATGAAACAGATGAACACAAGTAAAACACAGCATATAAAAAATATGTCTGGCTAATATTCAGGTTATCTGGACACTCCTGCAAAACAAGCAAGGAGGTTGCTATGAGCAGAGTCAAACTGGAACATTGAGGGCCCACCAGGGCTACAACACCAAGGGCCCTCCCGTCAGTAACCTGGGGCCCCCTCTCTACCTCCAAACTTCTGTACCCCCCACATTGCATATTCTTTTCTTAAAAGGGAACTCCACACAAATTCTACTTAAGTTTTTTGAAAAGTAAACATAATTTTAAGCAACTAAATCAATTGAAAAATATGCAGAATTTTCAATGTTTTCGAACAGTTTCCTAAGCCTAGCCCCCTACTCTCCTGTTGATCTCTCTGACTACTTCGCTGAGCTGGCTGACTAAATTTACTTTGTATCAACAGCCATCCTCCAAACCCCACAATTCCCTGCACAAGTGATTTCAATAAGGAACAGAACATCACAGTGCAATGCATAGTGGGGTATGTAGTTCCTGCATGCTGTCTGTAAGCTGTGCAGTAGTTGTTACGATTTGGAACTTCAGTGTTTTAGTCCCTCCTTCCCTGCCAGGATTTCAAATGATGCAGAAAGAGAAGAAGTATTAAACAGCTGGATTTCAGCATAGAAAATGGCATTTATTCATACTTTTTGAAGAAACAGGTAACTGTGATGGGTATATTAGGAGTTTCTGTGTTATGTGGGGCTCTTTATCAAATTTTGGAAGCCAGAGTTCCCCTTTAAGGAGTGGCCGATCGTCGGAGGAGGTTTGCACCAGCGGGGGCCCATGAGGGCCAGGGCCCCTTTTGTGGTATTAAAGGGACAGTAACAACAAAAACTGAAAGTGTCTTAAAGGAATGAAAATATAATGTACTGTGGCCCTGCACTGGTAAAATTGGTGTGTTTGCTTCAGAAACACAACTATAGTTTATATAAACAAACTTATATGTAGCCATGGGGGCAGCCATACAACCACAGAATACACAATGTATAAGTTCTGAAGAATCCCATTATATACTACAGAGCTGATCTGTTATCTGCTGTGTATCGTGTGCCTTTTCTCTTTTTTCAGGTTTGAAAGGCTGCCCCATGGTTACACAGCAGCTTGTTTATATAAACTATTGTAGACTTTCATTTTTTGGTGTTACTGTTTCTTTAAGGCAGTGCTATGTATACGGCACGAGGCAAGTAAATACCTTGTTTTCAGAAGGCTTTATGTTCCAATATATGTTCAAATTGCTCATTAATTTCATTGCATCAATGCATGTATTCAATGTACAAAATACAAAGCAGCTCACTTAGAATTTTAATCCAATTAGGAGTGCCATTTTAGGCAGGAGGCAAGGATTTAGGCAGCACTTTACTAGGAGACTAAAAAAGGCAGCCCTGCTAACTAGATGAAAGTTTTTTTTATTGTAACCAGAAATGTGCCTATTCTATTGCAGAGAGTTCAGTTGTGCTTTCTGCACTAGCGTTGCAGACTTTTGACCTGCTCCAAGTCCTTGAGAAAAATGCATTGGGGTGGAAAGCAAACCCTGTAACACTCTTGGTAAAATTTGGTACAAGTATTTGAAACCTCTTGGTCTGTTGTCTAAAAAAGGAGGAGACGCCTGCTACATACTCATAGCCTTATTCCCCTTACTAGGGAAGTAAAGCAAAGGCAGAACAGCAATTACAGTACAATGTTGCAGTCACTATAGGAATAGAAAAGCAGAGGGCATGCAACAAAAAGTTAATTACAATATTAAAAACAAAATGAGCATCCCTATAAGTTGTATGCAGGCATAAATACATATTTTTACATTACAGCAGTGCTGACAGCTCAAGCTAACACAATAATAATGGCAGTGTGAAAAGCTGTGCCAAACAGCTCATTATTGATCCCCCTTTACAAGTGTTGAAAGTACATTTCAATCAGCCTTCTATTAGCTTCCACATTGTATATCTCATGCCATAAATGTTCCCGCTCAGTAAATATCCAGAAGGTTTATAATGGCAGCAATATTTCATACTAAGCTTTTTGCAGTACAACCTGCATTACAATTTTATAGCCTTGAAATACCACTTTGACCAGCAATTTAATTGTGTGGAAAATGATTAAACAAGAAGTTGCTTACTACCGATTTCTGGGCAGGGCTTGGTTAATGGTCTTCGGAGCAACAATGTGACCGGCCAGATGGTTAGATATGTAGACAAATACCTCTTTTCCCTTTTAAATAATAATTATTGCTCCCCATGGATAGTGCTGTGGTCACATAAATTATTTTGGTTGCAGGTCTCATATTCTAAGGGGTATATTTATCAAGGAGTGAAGTTAGAGATCACCACAGTCCTCTCGAGTGAAATTCCGCCATTCGCCATTCATTTCTATGGGATTTTTAAAGGCGTATTTAACAAAGGATGAACTTTCACTTTCACCCATTGATAAATAAGCCTTTAAAAATCCCATAGAAATGAATGGAGAGTGGCGGAATTTCACTCTAGAGGAAAGTGGCGATCTCTAACTTCACTCCTTGATAAATATACCCCTAAGAATAAGAGATTGCGCCAATGTATTCAGGCCAGGACTAGAAACTGGGCCCAACGACTGGATCATAATGCAAGAGTAGGAGTGTGCGGATCGACGAACAGTCCTGCCCGACTGACATCTGGCCAACTTTCTGCCAGATATCGATCGGGGAAGCCTGTCGGAGGGCCCCAATCACAGGGCAATAAGCTGCCAACTCGGTCTGTCTGCAGTTTTTATTGGCCCGTGTATGGCCAGCTTTAGAGAAAAATAAAAAATAGGAATTTCTGTTCTGCTGCTGCTCTGTTGCTGGTCTGGGAACACATAAAATAACCTCTTTAAAGGGCATGTAAAGTCTAAAATAGAATAAGGCTTGAAATGCTGTATTTTGTATACTAAATATAAACATGAACTTACTGCACCACAAGCCTAATCAAACAAATAATTTATGCTTTCCAAGTTGGCTACACTGGGCCACCATTTTTTAACATCTTTGCAAGACTTAGACTAAGTGCACATGCTCAGTGTGGTCTGGGCTGCTTAGGGCCCACCGGGATACCAGGAAAACTCCCGGTGGGCCCAGGTGTTAGTGGGCCCTTTTACTTTTAACTATGTGGCCAATTTCATGGTCATTCCTTATTTCTTTATGGGAAAAATCTAATAATGGAAGAAAAGACTAAGTAAATATAAAAGACTAGGAGATTAAAGAGGACGAGTGAGGAGAGGAGGAATAAGCTGCTTGAGTTCTGCATGGCTGGTAAGTAAGGTGGGGGCCCCCCTGCTGTTCATAAGTATGATTGTTTCCCTGCTCAGCAGTTAGGGACCATCTGACAATTCCTATCCACAGCAGTAAATGAAGGGAGAATTTCACTGCATACAGTCAGGTTTCTTATAAAAATGGTACACATTTTTTAATTAAATTATATTGGAGATAGGTTTCTTTTTCATTAAAGAAAGTAAAAATGGGATTTAATTTTTTTGGCTTTACATGCCCTTTAAGATGTGGTGGAAATGGGGGGACATGTGCCATTACACAAACAGCTGAACATGGCCTCTATACTATGCACTATAAACAAGGTTTTCTACATACGTTGTGCCCACTGCAGACAATTCAGAAATGTCATGTGTACCTGTGTGCTTGTCACAGAGGCAGATCATACCAGCAATATGTATGGGATGCGTGCCATATGTATATTTTGCCTTGGTTCTGCCTGTAAATGGTCAATTCCAATGAGTCTGCCCCTTATACAGTCCTGCACCAATCACTTATTGCTTTAGGTTGTGTATATAACGGACGGATGCCTTGCACAAGCCACCCATAGTGTAACATTAACGCTGCAATGCTTAACCCTTGTTATTAACACAGTCAATATTGAATCTCAAAGTAAAACACTCCTGTGCTTATATCCTTTCAGTACTTGAAGAAAACGTTACTTTAACACATTTCCCTAATTTTACATTTTCCTGGATTTTACATATTTTTTTCTGGTCCCCTGAAAAACTTAAAATAGGGGTTCAAATGTATACTGCCACATGAGGCACCTATTTCTTCAAGGCCTAGGCCTAGCCCTCCCACCCTAACTCTGCCTAGAGTCTGTGTTAATGGCTACAGGATTTTCTAGTACTCGAAAGAGCCATCAGTTCTTATTTTACTTTCCTAAATACCCACCACTCTCTTATCCAAAGGTCCCCAACCTTTTTTTACTCGTAAGTCACAGTTAAATGTAAAACAGAGTTAGAAAGCAACACAAACTTGAAAAAGTCCATGGGGATGTCACGTAAGAGCTGTGATTGGCTGTTTGGTAGCCCCTATATGGACTGGTACCCTTCAGGAGACTCTGTCTGGCAGCACACATGGTTTTTATACAACCAAAACTTGCCTCTAAGCCAATTCAAAAATAAGCACCTGCTTTGAGACCACTGGGAGCAACATCCAAGGGGTCGGTGAGCAACATGTTGCTCGCAAGCTACTGGTTGGGGATCACTGTCTTATCCAGGGCTTTCCTCATACTATTTTTGTGCAAAGAAAAAGCAAATGTGCTGATGAAATGAACACTGTATTTTCAGGAAGCAAAGCCAATCTAGTTCTGCATAAGTTCCTGTTAAAACAGAGAAATTGTGAGGCTGTTGCTGAAGCCAAGCTTACCTTGTGTGACTGTTTGACGACAAACTTTCCCAGGGCTGCACACTACAACCAGTGACAGCAAAAGCTCCTCCACAACTGCCATCCAGCTTCATAAGTAAGGCCTTAGCTGCATTCTCTGCTGTCTTCCTGCAGTCGTGCGCCCGCTTCAGCATCTGTGTCACGTTCTCATCCACTGACTGCTCAGCTGGATCATAAAAGCCAAAATAACTTGTTAATAGAAAATGGCCACATACAGAATTATCTATATATTCAACTTGGCTTATTGTAGCCTTTGATTTGGTTCTGTTCTAGCACCTGAATGGTATTATTTTGCACTCTTTAGGAAGACACTTAACTGAAGAGAAGAAAAAGAACTGTATGCTATAGTAGACCGACACATTTTACTGCAGGGTGCAAAATATTGTGCATAATTATGAAGAACCACAAACTGATAAATCACAATCATAAAGTCACAAGAAAAATGCCTGGAAAAGTTGCAAATTGCCATTGTCAAGCTATTTCTGTAATTTGTCCTAGAAATACAATTTTCCCCTTGTCAAAAAATCTTAAGATTAATTTCCAATGGACTTTCATGGCATTTTGACAAATGCAATATTGTGGAATCAACCTTAATTAACCTTAACCTTAATTAATACCATTAGTGATTATAAAAGGCTAATTCTGGCCATATTAAAGAGTGAGGTTCACTGCACTGACAGTACAAGACTTTGAGAAAATCATTTTTCAGTAAGTCTAAGGCATTTGGATGACACTAGGTGACATCCAAAAGCTGTTCTCTGAGACGGTACTTCCTTTATGCTGTGTAACTAATGCTAAACAATTGCCTGGAGCTAATTGTAAAACACGAAGTCTATAAAATGTGTCTGCTCTGCATATCTGGGGCTGCATTGCACAGTGCCCTTGATGGAATGAGTTTTTAGCTGAAAAAGGTTTTTATGCCCTTGTATGTTATAGGTTTGATTAATAACATTAAAGGGGTTATTCATCTTTAAGTTAACTTTTAGGATGTTATCAAATGTACAATTCTAAGCAACTTTTCAAACGTTTCAATTAATTATTTTTTTATAGTTTTTTTTAATTAATTGCCTTCTTCTAACTCTTTCCAGCTTTAAAATGGGGATCGCTGACCCCTTCTAAAAACAAATGCTCTCTAAGGCTACACATTTATTGTTATTGCTACTTTTTATTACTCATATTTCTATTCAGGCCTCTCCTATTCATATTCCAGTTTCTTATTCAAATCAATGCATGGTTGCTAGGGTAATTTGGGCCCTCAGAATTTGCAAACTGGAGAGCTGCTGAATGCAAAGCGAAATAACTCAAAAACTACAAATAATAAAAAGTGAAAAACCGTTGCAAGTTGTCTCAGAATATCCCTCTCTACATGATACTAAAAAGGAATTTAAAGATGCACAACCCCTTTAATGTTAGTGTACAAGCATCATCTCGAGAGCCAGTATAGTTGGAGGAAAAAACACAACAATGAACAACTATTTGCAGCACATTGTCTAGAATATATACTTGTAGAAATCTTACCAGGCAGTCTGAATAAATATTTATTTTGTGCTCTAACATAATCATGAATATAAGTATGTCTTATTGCTCTTACCTACGGATCCGACTCCTGCAGCTCGAAATTGGCCAAGGATAAGGGATTGCTCACTCCCAGCGAGGGCCAGCAGCAGTTCATATGCCTCTATACATTGCTCGCTACACCACAAAGAAAAAAAATAAGGATAATCAATTCCCCTAGCAACAAGAGGCTGACATTTTACAGGTAGCACTTGAGTACACGACTTTCCTGGTGACCTAAAGTTTCCCAGCATTTTAACTAAATAGGTGTCACAGTGTCTACCTGTTACTTATTAAAAACTAGAATTCAGAAAGATTGAGGAATTGCTAAGGGAATGGATTAACCTGTGGATTCTAAACCTCACAGGGGGAGCAGGAATAGAATAGACTCTTTCCTGGAAACAGCATGCACAGGAGAGCTCACAGAAGGCAATGTTAGCCACAACAATGTTTGTTGTTGACGTAATTTAACATTCTGAGCATGATGTAAATAGCTTTTAAATTTCCAAGAGAAAGCTTCTTGGGAACCAGTCCAGCCGCCAGCGCCACATCAAATGCTGTTTATTCAGGAGGAGAGGTAAGGCACTGAGAAAAGTAGAACGGAGCAGAAAACTGGCAGGAACATAAGATGTAATATGTAATAGAAGAATGATAAAGGTTAAATGCAAAAAGCTCAGGAAATAGGTTGAAATGAAGGGTGCATGAAATATGAACAACACAATGTATGGCATCTTGCCCGTGATTGTTATATAATGTTCACTGCATCTAGAATTGTAACACCAATTAAAAAAATATTATGGGAGGTTTAAAAAAATAAAAAAAAAAATAAATAAATATATATATATATATATATATATTTATATATATATTTATATATATAGTGTTAAGCCACCATTAAGGTATCTATTTCTAGATAACATGCTGGCAAAACGAAGCAAAATAACTTTGCCCTAAACAAATTAGATCCTTTTGAGGCTTTCATTGGCTTATTTAATCTAATATATAAAGGTACATAGGAAAGACAATTGGCAGGAATGTTCCTATACATACATACACACTGCTTGCTCAATACCATTTAAACTAGTGTAAACAGACTAAACTCTGCACCCTCCACATATCACATTGTTTGCAGAGACAATATATTTTTCTCCAACAAGATGCTGCAGGGCTCACGCAAGAGTCACTGGTGCGAATCCCTGGCAAACAGTCTTTTGCCTTCTGTTTCATCCTAGAGCACGAGGCACTAAGCTTAGCAATACATATGCTGTCATGTCATATTAACAAATCCATTGATGTCCCCTGCCATTGTCTTCTATTCAGTTATTATAGCCAGCACAGGTGCAGGAGAAAGCTTGTCACTGTTCAGTGATAGAGCTAATGCCCTGCATATCCAACCATAACTAAAACAAGGAATAAACATAAGGGCTAGAATGAACATTTTGACATTTCTTGCAGAGAGAGAAAAATACAGTTGCACATTGAATCTCAAGTCTTTTGCAATACCACCAAATTGGTTCCACGGCACCATAACCCCAATATAGCATCTTATTCAGTAACTGTAATGTTACTATAACTATTTCTAAGAAATTGTTGTTCCAGTAGCAGGCAGCCGTACTGTGTAGAATACTACCCAGGTGCCCATACAGAGATAATCTCATACAGGTTCCCATGAAGTAACAATCTCATCCAGTAGGTTTTCAAAAAGTGAGAATTCATAGGTGTCCATGCAGTCTGGATATCAACAAGGTACCCCTGTGTCCACCTTACCCAAGTGTCCAGTGTGCTCAGAAACCATTCATGTCAGGGTCTTGCCATAGTGTCCATGGAGTAACAATCTTTTCCAGGAGGTATCCTTACAGCAAATACTACATCCAGGTGTGTTCAGAGTCTCATCCAGGTGTCCATCGTGGTTAGTGTTAGAGTGCCAATGTGGCCAGAGTCTCACCATGGTGTCCATGGAGCAACAATCTTGAATTGAATCCAGTTTCCATGTAGTTGGTGGAACACCTAGGTATTGTAGCCTAGAGTCCATGAAGTCAGATATTAACTACATGTCTGATCATGCAGTCAGATAATCAGCTGGTTATAGTGCCTTTAGAACTTCAAACCACAGCAATTGTGGAAAGGGCACATGACTCAATTTTTCATCTCAAACAAGTGTGAATAGAGTTGATCCAAGTGTCATAATAACAATTGTTTATGTTATTTCCCCCTGTCATTATTTTATGATGTGTTTTTTATTTCTAAATCACACTGTTTACACTGCAAATAATTCCCTGTACAATATAAAATTTCATTCCTGAACCAGCAAGTGTATTTTTTTTAGTTGTAAAACTGGTGTGTTGGCAGCCATCTCAGGTCATTTTGTCTAGTCATGTGCTTTCAGAAAGAGACAGTGCTGCGCTATGTTACTGCTTTCTGATAGGCTGTTATTTCTCCTGCTCAATGTAACTGAATGTGTTGCAGTGGGACCTGGATGTTACTAGTGAGTGCTGTTCTTAGATCTACCAGGGAGCTGTTATCTTGTGTTAGGAAGCTGCTATCTGGTTACCTTCCCATTGTTCTGTTGTTAGGCTGCTGGCGCAATTACAGCAACAATTTAAACTTTGTTTTCCTGTGCAATCACTATTATATAGTGAATAAAGTTCCCCCTCTTGTAAAATATAAGGATATTATAATTTACAGAGGAGTTTCATGACCATATACAGGTCATGGAACTCAGAGGTAACTTCTAATATCCTCATATTTTGCAACTGGGGGTACTTTATTTATTATAATACACAAGTTTCAGTGAGTCATGTGACAGAAATGACATCAGAACTCACAGTTTATAACTGATGACATCAGAACTCACCGTTTATAAGGATATCATTTACAAGATATTCATGGCTTTTGTGTATTATATAATTATATATCAATTGGCCAAAGTCAGATGTAATGTCACAGGAATGCTTTTTTTATCTTTCCCCTGTTGACTGATAACCTTAGTATATTGGCACCTATTGATTCTGAATATAATTTATTCTATGCTAATGTAAATGGCCATATTTATCACGAAATGAAAACTAAACACACAATTGTGGGGGCAAATAGATTCCTTCATGTGTGAATATTCCACTTATTTCAGTGGGAAAATGTCCATTTATCCATGTGAAACAATAAGGTCATGTTAAGGCACACGGTTGCCAGTTTATAATGTCATTTAATTTGATGGAGGGTATTCTAGAAGCATTGCCTTTTTCTGACTACCCAGAAAACCAAGATATATTAATATATCCCTGACTGTGCCTGGGTCTCATAGTTAAAGATCAAATAAATGTATCTGAAGCATCAAATATCAGATTTAATAATACATATCCATAATTACCTGTACTGCAGTGCTAGCCTGAGGGCCGTTGCATTGGATTCATATTTTCCCACCAGCATGCTCATTCTCTCAGCATTGCTCTTACACTCCTCCAGCGTTATTGTCAACAAATCATTCTGGGATTTTAAGTGCTCAATTCGGCTGTGGAGTAAAGAATCAATATTTTTATCCCGCCATGTAAATTACTGACTGTTTTTTTTCTTTTGCATATCAAACATTTAGAGTGTACTGGGATGAACAAATAATGGCAAGCAGGCAGAACTGAGGATCAATAAGGCACTTAGAAAACCATAATCATACAAGTCTATTGTCAGGCATTACAACCCATTCTCTTTTACTTGCACAGTTTTCTTGTACAGCCGTATTCTTTTCCTTGCCCTGCAGTCATTGTCAAACACTCTTGCAGTTTTATGCACTTTATTTTATTTAGCCAATGAGATGGGAACATCCATAAAATCGGTAGACTCTTTCTTGTATCTCTCTGTGATTACTTTAACTACCTTTTCCATTAGTATCCACTCCTGTTCCATTGCAGGCATGTGCTCCAGCTATACACGTGGAATGTGCCACTTATTACTTTATTTGCTTAGCACCCACCCTGAGAATGCACCAGTGAGGGGCAATAAGGATCTGAGGTATTACAGAGGCAGCTGCAGTCATCCACAGGGCAGCAGGTTTGACATGTATTTTAAAAGAAAGTGGAGTTCAAAAAAAGCTATTATATAGTTGAGCAGCTAAATCCATAAGATGTAGTCCCGAAGGGGAAAAAAAACACAAACAACAGTTGCCTATAAAAATTTAACCAAATTCTGTCACTAAAAGAGAATTAAAAACGCATTCTCGATGTCTGTCAACCTAGGGGTAGAGTGAACAATATAACATTTGTGTGTATGTTCACATACTTGCTGCAATGCTCTCAAATGGCTGATTACAAGTTTACACATTGCACAGAAGAAAATTCTTGCCTACACAGCTAGCAGAAAAATTGAGGGAGTACTTATAGAGTGGCACTTTAATTCCCCTTTACACCTTAAAGTACATGGGCCAATATGTAGAATGTAACAGGCATATGAAAACATTGCTGTGCCAACTGTCAGCCATAGTTCCAAGAATATCAAGAGTAGAAAATAAATGTTGACCCCAAATCAAATACAAATTGACCAGTTGTCACAGATTTTCACTTGTCCAAATTCCATTTCAATTCTCCAGTACTGCTGCTTTGGTGAAGGCCAGGTACATGCTCGGTCACTGTTGGCAGGGGCATAAAAACAGAGGAAGCAGGCCCTTCGGCTGCAGGGGGCCCTGGAATGAACTATTTCAATATAGCTTGCCAGCTTAGGAGCCAAGTAACATCTAGTTACACCACTGAGTGCTAGCCCACAATAATTTGTCTGCTGACCATGCACACATACTGTTTAAGGTTCTTAGCACATGCGCTTCAGGAAGCTGGAGAAAAGAGTCCACAAGGTATTGTCAAGGATTTTTAGAGGTAATTATTACATAAAAGCAGCTCTAGGGCATTACAATATGCTAGTGAAGGCAGATAACATTACGACTTTAGCTGCCCTTTTAGGGCTAGTCCACACGGGGAGATAGCGACGCTTTTGCGGTCGCGGCGACAAAGCGCCGCGACAGTCGCCGCGACCGGCGCAGGCGACAGTTTTGTATGGGCGCCTATGTAAAAACGCCTGTGCTAACCACACGAGGCGATGCGCTTTTCAACAGTCGCCTGAAAAAGCCTGGCGAGGCATTTTCAGGCGACTGTTGAAAAGCGCATCGCCTCGTGTGGTTAGCACAGGCGTTTTTACATAGGCGCCCATACAAAACTGTCGCCTGCGCCGGTCGCGGCGACTGTCGCGGCGCTTTGTCGCCGCGACCGCAAACGCGTCGCTATCTCCCCGTGTGGACTATCCCTTAACAGTCAATTTCTTCTATACCATAGTGTTAAAAAAAGCCCTTCCTCTATTCTCTGCAAACCCCTAGCAATATGTACTGTGTAACTCTAACAAGCTCCAGGCTACCATTAGAGTATACAAGCTATAAATCTCTCCTTCTCTATGTACCTCAAATACAGATGGCACAAGTACTATGGCACTCTAGTAGACATCAACAGATGATTTATTGCAACTCAAGGGAGCTTTTTAGAGGATCTCTACCTGTATAATACAAAATTCCAGACATAACAGCTTGCTACAAAATGTTACATGTGGAATATGTGTCATGGTTTTATTACTGAACAAGACTGCTGGGATTACTGGTATCACGTATCCCTGTGCCATCACCGTACAACACTTTGCACTTGGGTGCAATTTTCAGTTTGAAGACTCAGGTGTTCTTATTTGTTTGGCATGTAAAAGGGAATCTGGTGAAGTTTAGTATGGCTGTAAAACTGGGCCTACATAATATATTCAACCAACATCTCCTGCAGCTGGGAGCCTTAGTACAATGGCTGCTGGAAGGCCACAGGCTGGATATGCTTGCTATAAACAATTGAACTGGTTGTTTTTACAGCAGATTCTACAGGCTTCCCTCACAAAAATGAGTTGTACAACAAAGTATGTTTTTGGGCAACTAACATTTCTGATACAAGCAAGATGATAATTTTGTATATAGAGCTTGTTGTGAGTTTTCTTATATGTTGTCATAGACGGAAAGAAAAGCTTATTCCTCATACCCTGTGCTATAATAAAGAATAATTAACTACATTGAAGGCTCCCCAGTTCCTGTTTTTCTCTATGTTACTGAGTGGAGGTGGCTGCTCCTAAAGCTGTGGATGAGCCTGAAAACAATGACATTAGATAAGAAAGTGAATATATAAGGAACTCTTTTCTCCCTTATTGCCCATACCTGTTCAGTCTCTCTGTCTCCACCTCAAATTCTCTGATCTTGCTCTCTGAGATGGCAGAGCCATGAGAGTATAGGGTCTGGAAGATCTCTTGGATGTTGGAGCAGTCTTGCAGTGAGTGTGCCAAATGTTCTGCCACACTGCTGGATACCTGCAACACACACATTATTACAGGTTTTGGCAATGGAAAATAACTGTGACAGGTTAACATTTACTCTATATGACAAAAGTAGCCAAGCCCTTCACCAGTTCTCTCATTGTACTTTAATAAAAGCCTACACGGATGCAAAATAATTTTTTCTATTCCGTTAATATAATAATGCAATATTATGTTTGCACAAATACTTTGTACCCACACTTTAAAGGAAAAGGAAAGCTGAAATCACTGGGGGGTGCTCAGTTGTTAGACAACCTCCAGGGATTCTAGTTGCTTTCAAACTACCCCAGGCTGGTGCACCTCTTCTTCAAAAAGGACTACCATGCTAAGAAACTAGAATCATTGGGGGTAATTGGTAATTGGTAATTTGCTCCAGGTCGTTGTGCAAAATTCAGCTAAAAACTGAAGTTCAACTTTTAGCAGGACAGTGATCACAAACACAAAGGGAAAAAATGTTGGAGCTGCTCAAGAACAAAAGAAAGTAGAATGTGACCACGCCATGATGTCAAACTAGGCCCGGACGGGCAATCTGTTTATTCGGGCATTTGCCGATGGGGCCGCTCTATCCTTTTGTTTAAGTGGGCCGCTCTTGCACAGATCAGCTGTGCGTTTCCCAATGCAGCCACCTTGCTCCCTCCTTTGCCTTGAATGAAGCAAAAAAAACGGCACAAGAGTAGGCAGCCTGTGCCTGGGAAAGAATCGAGCAGATGCTTTCTGTAGTAATCTTAGGGACTTGGACAGACTAAAGGTGGCCATACACGGAGAGATCTGCTAGTTTGGCAATGTCTCCAAACGAGCAGATCTCTCCCCGATATGCCCACCTTGAGGTGGGCAATATTGGGCGGATCCGATCATGGGTCCTAGGGCCCAAAGATCAGATCCTAACGATGGCTAATGGGCGGTCGGTTCGTGGGACCGCATCAACGAACAGATGCGGCCGCGATCCTACGGGACTTTCGGCCAGAAATCGATCGGGGAAGCCCGTCGGAGGGCCCCAATTAGCTGCCGACTCAGTCTGTCGGCAGCTTTTATCGGCCCGTGTATGGCCACATTAAGTTAAGGGAATGAGGTAGCTGGGCAGGGGGCAGGAGAGGCACAAAACACATTAAGTCCACTCCCATATGACTGATTCTCCCCATATGTTGCTGCATTCCAACTCCCAGAGCATCTGGGGAGCCAGTGTGGAGAAACCTGTACAGAGCTGTGGGCAGGCTGCTTTGTGAGATGTCTGTGTGTATTGACTGGTGCTTCCCCCAGACACTTATCAGCTTATCCCTTACACAGATTTGCCAGGTAGTGTTTCTCTCACACTGAATCCATTAACTCTTTCTTTGCCTGAGTTATACAGGGAACTCTGAGTATCACTCATGTATTATAATGGATAATGTACCCCCTACTGTAAATGATAAGGATATTAGAAGTCACTGAGGAGTTGTTCTGTGACCATATAAAGGTACAAGGCTGTATGAAACTCTAAGTATCACTTGCATATTATAACAAGTAATGTACCCCATACTGTAATGTAACTATTGAATCCTTGTCATTTTTAAATAAGATGTTCATGGCTTATAATACATGGCAAATCAACACAATGGTTAACATATATGTGTGGATGAGTTCAAAATCATTGTGTGTTTACATGTGGGCTGCTTTGATTTTTTTTGCCCGGGCTGCTTTTTACTCCCAGTCCGGCCCTGTGTCAAACCAATTGAAAATCTGTGGCGCTTTTTAAAAATGTATGTCATCTATCTAACCTGAATATCACTGAGCATATCTGGATTAAACACTGGCAAAGCCTTATGTCTAAAAGTTGTCATTGCTGCAAACCTGGCAAAAACATATAAATAAGTAAGGGAAACAATGTCATTAAAATATACAATTTTTACTTTGAATGCTTAGTATTACAAAAAAAATCTAAGAACATTATTTCAGAGTAGAGAATTGGTCAGGGGTCTGACTACGTTATCTGGCAATTTGTGGCTTTTATATAGGGAACAGAACACATACAGTATGTCATGTATATTACCATTACAATACATCAGTGCCAATAATAACATGCAAAATATATAATGAATAGTGTACATCCTATTGTAAAATATAAAGATATTATAAGTCACCAAGGAGTTCCGTGACCATATAAAAGCACAGGGCTGAAGGCCAGTTTCAGCAATAAACAGCAGTGTAATAATCTGTCTCCACTGCATTACTTTATATACTTGCCCCAATGCTGCTGATTTCTGAACCCAGCACAGGTCTCTCTGATGAAGATGATTCTGACCGTGTCTTTGATAGCTTCACCCTCTCCGCAATCTACGAAATATTACAGCATGTCAGCAGAGGCGGCATTCGTTTCTACACATACAATTCTCACCAGCTAACTTTGGAAGGGTATGGGAGGGGGGTCTATGCATCAATGCAAATGTACTCTCTGTCCACAGTCATCCTGTGACCTGGGTTTTTAAGTCCCAAATTAACAGCAAAAGAAGGGTGCTCTTAAAATACTAACATCTCAGGAATTAAATCTTGCAGTGCCATAGAAAGTTGAATCTATCTACAAAATATACCAGATGGTTACATAGCAACACAGGACATAGATTAAGGGTCAACCTTCAGAACTTAAAAAGTGAAAGGGCCACAAATCCAAACTTTTGTACAGATACTGTAACTAAATACAGGGACAGTCCTTGTGCAGGGCAACTCTACAAACTCCACCTTGAACTTTTTGCTGACTTGGGTTTTAAATATTTCTAATCAAAATACTTTCCATGTACAGGTATAGGACCTGTTATCCAGAATGCTCGGGATCTGGGGTTTTCCGGATTTCTGTAATTTGGATCTCCATACCTTAAGTCTACTAGAAAATCATTAGATAAACCCAATAGGCTGGTTTTGCAGTCCAATAAGGATTAGTTTAATCTTAGTTTGGATCATGTACAAGGTACTGTTTTATTATTACAGAGAAAAAGGAAATAATTTTAAAAAATTTGGATTATTTGAATAAAATGGAATCAATGGGCATACGGCCTTATTGTAATTTAGAGCTTTCTGGATAATGGGTTTCCGGATAACGGGTCCCATACCTGTACAGGTATTTGGTCTCCTGAACCATATTATCCCAGTGTGCTGAATTTCATGTACAGGCCTGTGATGCAGCAAGCAAGACTTTATGGACTATCCTGCTTCATAGTTTTCATGAATGTCTATTGATCCACAGCTCCTTGCAAAGCAGTGAGAGATGTTGTGTCTTACTCCTCTTATATGTATTACACGCTTCTTCAGAGGTAATTGCTTGAGCGTTTTTCCCCATAGGCTACAATGAAAAGTCGCCTGCGCTAATGCACGCTGAGGAAGTTCGGGGAGATAGTCGCTCAGAAGACGAGGCGATTAGTCACCAGGCAAAATCTCCCCGAATCTCCTCGTGTGGACTAGCCCTAATCTCCCCGAATCTTACCATGTGCCTCTGCCCTAAAAGTCTCTGGAATGAATCAAAATACATCTTAAATAAATATTACCAACCTTGATAAACTATATCACAATAACGGATGGGTTACGCCAGTGTAAAATATGTTACATTTCTACAGTAAATCAAACTACAGGCACTTCATAAATATCACCACTTTTAACTTTGTAATGAATACTGCCTGCTGATTTCACCAATGGTAATGGAAGGTGTTAAATCATGGCAACAGCTTGATAAATAACACTTTTTTTCACACTACATTTTGCACAGCGTGATAGGCAACCTCCTGTTCCGTTTTCCTTCCCTTGAAAAACATGCAGGACATGTTTTCTAATAAAAACTGACCATTGTAAGTAACACAGATTTAAAGGAACAGTAACACCAAAAAATGAAAGTGTTCTAATGGGATGACAATATAATGCACTAGTAAAACTGACGTGTTTACCTCAGAAACACAACTATAGTTTATATAAACAAGCTGCTATGTAGCCATGGAGGCAGCAATTCAAGCACAGGATACACAGTAGATAACAGATAAATCCCATTGTATACTACAGAGCTTATTTGTTATCTGCTGTGTAACCTATGTCTTTTCTCCTTTTTCAGCTTTGAGTGGCTGCCCCCATGGCTACACAGCAACTTGTTTATATAAACTATAGATATAGTATCTTAAGCAAATACACCAGTTGTACAATTGCAACACAACAGTACATTATATTTTCGTTACTTCAAAACACTTTCATTTTTTGGTTTTACTATTCCTTTAAGGGTTAGTTCACACGAGGAGATTTGGGGAGATTTTGTCGCCTGGCGACTAATCTCCTCGTCTTCTGAGCGACTATCTCCCCAAACTGCCTCAGCGTGTTTTCCCATAGGCTATAATGAAAAGTCGCCTGCGCTAATGCACACGCAGTGATGCGTTTTCCATAGTCGCCCGAAATTGCCTCCGTGAGATTGTCGGGGAGATTGTTGCTCATAAGATGAGGCGATTAGTCGCCAGGCGACAAAATCTCCCTGAATCTCCTCGTGTGAATTAACCCTAAGACTGTAAGATCCACTAGGGTAGAGACTGATGTCAGTGATGTATAATCTCTGCTATATAAAGCATAATAGCAATAGAGGCAAGAATCACAATGCCTGCTATATTGCACTAAAGCAATGTTAATCTTATACAGGTATGGGACCTATTATCCAAAATGCTTGAGACCTGAGGTTTTCAGGATAATGGGTCTTTCCGTAATTTGGACCTTCATACCTTATGTCTACTCGAAAACCATTTAAACATTAAATAACCCCGATAGGCTCGTTTTGCCTCCAATATGAATTTGTTTTATCTTAGTTGGTATCAAGTACAAGGTACTGTTTTATTATTACAAAGAAAAAGGAAATCATTTTTAAAAATCTGGATTATTTGATTATAATGGAGTGTATGAAAGATGGCCTTTCCACAATTCGGATCTTTCTGGATAAAGCGTTTGCGGATAACGGATCCCATATATGTATTATTAAATAAACCAGCCAATTTGCAAATGCAATGCAATCTATGTAATTATAGGGAAGGTCAGAGATCAACAATCAATGCTGACACTGTGACATTACCCTTAAAATATACTGCACTTTTTGACATGAGCTCATTCTGTTGGGTTTATGTAGAAAAGGTACATAAACCCTATCTGAACTTCTAGATATAAATATAATTGTATTCAATTTTTTCACACAGACATTCCTGATTCCATGGACTGAAAGGAAAGCATGATTTCTAAATATGACCTTTGGTCCACAGATGCTGCTGGACTCCCACTCTTTGCATATGCATTTTAATCGACCCTGACACTCTATCAATAAAATGCACACTGTTTTTTTTAACTGATTATATATGCAATTTGTATATGGGACCACAAACATTCAGATCCATTAATAGTACATTTATTATCAGTGATTAAGGAAACTGCTTTGCTGTCTTTTTTCACTGAATGTTTATTGCCATCAAAAGAAATAAAATTCCACCTTCGTAATGAAAAAAAGGACATTTCCCAATTCTTACCAAATGCAGCAGTTTCTTTTTTTGTACAACTGCATAACAAATAGCAGAAGTAGATAATATTCAGTGCTTCCCTTGGTATTAAGGGTCTGGCCACACGGGTAGATTCGGGGAGATTAGTAGCCAGGCGACAAATTTCCTCTTCTTCGCAGCGACTAATCTCCCCAATCTGCCTTCCGGCAGGCTAAAATGAAAATCGAAGCGCTCCATGTTCCTGCCCCCAGGCGATTTACATTTTAGGCAGCGGAAGGCAGATTGGGGAGATTAGTCGCTGCGAAGAAGAGGAAATTTGTCGCCTGGCGACTGATCTCCCCGAATCTACCCATGTGGCCAGACTTAAGGTGCCTGAGCCTCCTTCCAGCAAGGGCTCACTTATCTAGCTCTGCAGGTTAACTCTCCAGTCAAAGACACATGGGAGGTGAGGAGTGGGGCTGAAGTCCCGAGTAGGGTTGCCATCTGGCCAGTATTTTACCGGCCTGGCCGGTAAAAATGATGGTTGCTCCCAATATTACTAATAGGGAAAAAAGATAAATATATAGGAAGGCTGGTATTTTTTTCCAGAAAAGGTGGCAACCCTAGTCCCGAGGGTGCTTTTACTCCACACCCTCACTAATCCTCTAGCTGAGAACACAAGGAGCTGTGTCTCTCAGATAATGCCAGACATTAGCAGGCTACACAATGGCTCACCTTGGCAATGGGAATGTCATTGCTGCTGCTGCTCGTGCTCAGTTCTCCAGTGCTGGGGTTGACCGGTCGGCTTGCTGAGGTGAGGCGGCCATGGCTAGAGGGGCCGGTTGCTTGTACACTCTGCAACCTAGTCTGTAATTCACGCACCTAAAAATATACAGAATCAATCAATTGCTTTGTAACATGTATTAGGCCAAAAGCTGCTATATGTGAGTTTTGAAACAAATAAAATAAATAATAAATAAAGAGATGTGAACAAAGAAATCTGTTTCTTGTATTCTGTGTCAGCACAGAAAGAAAAAAAACAGTAGAAGTGTTAATGTTTAATAGTTTAATTGCTCTGGTGATTACGGTAAGTCACACTACAGATTTAGGGAATAACAGAACACCTGACATTTCAGTCCACTCCCTGACTAGAACTTTATAAACATGTATCATGCTATAACCCTATGGGGCCTCTCCTATACGCTCATTTCCTCTTCACTTATGAAGATGTCCTGCTATTCACCTCCCCCAAACACTTTACTGCTGGCTCCAGAACCAAGTTTAACATGAGGAATCTCTGAGGGTATGCGCAGGCCTACTGTGGGACAGAAGAATTGTCTTGCCAACCAACAGCATCTGAGCTTCACATAAACTGCACACATACCATTGCTTTTTGCAGAAAATGCAACTATTCAGTCTAGGAAACTACATGAACAATGTAAGGACGCAATGAAAAGAAAAAAGGGGCTTATACAGGACCAATTCATAATTTCCAAGACTAAGGATTATTGGCAATCAAAAGTTTTCTTTGAGCATGAGTACATGGGTCTACTGATAGGCAGCTATTGCTCTGGAATGCTTTCTTTCGTGTTTTTGGCTAATACCCATCTACCTGCACTAATATCTGCCCTACACAATGTGTTTCCATGAAGAGGTGGGGTCTGTCTGCAAAGACAAGTGTAATTCTTGTTGATAGGTCTGCACCAATCCCAAATGCCAAATGTGCCATCAACTTTAGGATTAGGAAAACAGTTTTTTGAAATATTGCGCCATGGTCCTAACTCATGAGTCCCTGCAAAAAATCCCAAACAAAATTTTGCACCTCACTACACCAATCTCATTCTGGAAATATACAACTTATGTATTTTTAATAAAAATAAAGTTTTGTGTCAGTCTAGTCAACTATAATTTATTCAAAATCATAGAAGGGGCCTTTCCCTCTACAACCCTGTTAGGTGAATAAAAGGTTCCAAAAGTTTCACTGGCACTCAAGGCTGGTTCCAGCAGGGACAATCCCTTGTGTGTTTATTTGCAGTTGTGCAACGTTTCAGGGTTGGACCCCTTTGTCAAGCTTCTCAAGCATACAGTAATGCTTGACAAAGGGGTACAACCCCGAAACGTTGGATAACTGCAAATAAACACGCAACACTGCTTGAACCAGCCTTGAGTGCTAGTGAATCTTTTGGAACTATTTGTTTGGGAGGGTGCCGATCCCTCCATCACAGTGCACCAAGCGTTAATTCAAGAAGGCCATGGTGTGCAACTGACAATAGGAACCCTAGAATTGCCAGCACCCAGGATGTAACAGTAATTCCAGGGTTCCTGCATCAGTAGGTCAACAGGCTTGTAGCAAGTGAATAACAAGCTAATGCTGTTATTGACATTCAGTGAATGGAAGTGACTTATACCCACTCAGAAAATGCTAGCAACAACTTGTGTCTCATTCACAGTAACACACAAGCTAATTAGTGTAATTTTGCCTCTCTGTCCGCTGCCACAATGATGCTGGCATAAAAAAAACACTGAATTGCTTCTGAAACATGTGCTTTGCCACTCTGCACTGCATTAGGCAATGAGTTTTGTGTCCTTGCGTTTGATACCATAGAATGAGTACATGCTGCATAGTCCCTGTTTACATTGAGAGCAAAAATGCAACTAAAAGGAGGCTTGGAGCATCTGGGGTACCACATGCAGAAAGGGAAATAGTCCTGCATTGCATTCCTATTTTTTTATTTAAAATATGGTTCTCAATGCATGCCAGGATCCATTAAAAGCTAAATTCTGAAGCAACTAACATAGTAGGCACAAACAGAAATAAAAAACAGGATAAGATCCTGTTATATTTATGCAATACTGCCAGATAAACTGCCTTTGCCGCTGAAAGCAATACCTGCAATAGAAGGTGAGAAAGTCTGGCACTTTGGCATTCAGCATAACTTTAGCACTGGCACAGGTGGAAATGGTACACATAGGACTATTAGTGAAAAGGGGAAATAGTTTGCATATACTGTTCTTTTTTTTTTATTAATAAATATCAGTTTATGAGATCTGTGAATTATAATGACGCACAAGTGTTTGCGGAGGTCCTACACAAATGAAATCTATAGAATTAAGGCTGCACACAGACTGAAAAAACACTGATAAGAAGATGGAAAGACAAAGACTTCAGAACATCCTGGGATAATTAGTGAGGTTTCAACCACTGGCTGAAAATGTTGCATCCTGACTTTGTGCTTGTGTTGTGCCTTCACCTTTCATCACACGAGTCCCTGTGATAAGAGACTGGCAGGCAACCAGAAAATCTCAGCCCAAGGAGCCGTGACTGATGACAAGCTGAATTCACTCTAATCTCATAAGTAATGGATCACGGGCAAGAAATGAAAACCTCTAAAAGTGGACGTTAATAGGTGGGTGCAATAAACCATGTTCCTCCTGAATTTGGCACCGCTTCAAGTTTCCATGATCAAATGGAAAACAGGCCAATAAATATAAATTCGGTTGCTAGAAAGGGCTCGGTTAATGAAAGCCACTGACAGAAGCAGGAATATCGAAATGTTTGTGGCAATTAAAGACCAAACGTTACATTCTTGGCATAATTCACAGCAGAATAAACTGCCTCTGAATCTGAACAAGCAAAATGTTGATTTCATTTTTGTGGTTCTTTTGCACCTTATGGATGTGTGGGAAACATAATTCTACTGTGCAGAATAAATCAATTTAAGCAAAAACCTTTGCCACTTTTTTATTTTTTTTGGTCTGGGGTTGACACTGATGTTAAAATCCCTCATCCTCACATAATCCAAGCAAAGGCTTTCCCATTCACGAAAAAGCAATCATTCTGCCTGTCTGCCATTTAATTATTCTCACAGACAATCCTGTGGGCTCAGTGTTGGCTGGAAGATCACATTTCTCTTAACTGTGACCAAGTGTTTCTGTCAGCTGGAAATGCAACTATGGTAAGAAACAAATTCCTGTGTACTTTTCCTAAATACTATATGTTACATATAATATGGAGTTCATAGCCTATTTTAAACTATTACTTCCTAGTAAGAGTAATTAGAAATCTCAAAACACCTGACGTTACAGCATAGTTATTATATTAAAAAGTAATTCATAATCTTATGGATGCCAAGTGGCATTAGCAATACATGCTCCTTAGCAGGGATTTTGAACCTATGCACTGCAAGGCCATCAGATGGATTTAGTTTATTCATTTAAAGGAAAAAAAAACTTTGTGCTGATGTGAAATCTGCCAGGATGGGACACTGCTTCTAATTCCGAATATTTTATAGCAGAATATTCGGACAGAAGAAGTCATCGGAGGTGACTTCTTATATCCTCCGATTTTAAAATAGGGTTTACATTATCGTTTTTTTTTTGTTTTTTTTTAAACAAAAAGCTTTATTAAGTTTGGGAATGTGACACACAATGCACTGAAATTGCTAAACACTGTTTGTTATGATATAATACATGAAAATGAATTACATCCTTATAAAGCATCTTAGCAATGTCATCAGTACTTAGTGATGTCATTTGTGTCACTTGACTTGTGTATTATAGAAAGTAATGTGCCCTCTACAGTGAAATGTGAGAATATTTGACGTCACCTTGGAGATTCGTGACTTGTATAAAAGTAGTCTGCTTTCAGCCTCTTGCTTTTTTTTTTTTTAAACGGGGGGGATAGGGGAACTCAAAGTGGGATATATATATATTTCACATTTTTCATGGTTTCTGTGCATTAAAAAAAACAATTTATTTCTTTAATGCTCTGCGAGCTACCACCAGCCATAACTGAGCAGAACTACAACTCTCAAGCCTCAACAGTTCCAAATTATCAGTCCTTTTTTTTTTTTAATGAGGCCAAATATACTTTTCAACACTAACAAAACCATGTTTATTATTTACTGCAAACGAACACAAGCATTTTAATCTCTTCCTGAGAAAGAAAGTTTGCAGGCAGAACAATTTTAAAGTAATTTAATATATAATAAAATTTATATAATAATCTGGAGGCAGGTTCCATTTCAGTGCAAGAGATGAAAAAGACACTTTAGCCATGCTCTATGAAGGGAACAGCACCACATTTATTCTCTCTGTACACGTCCGGTTACCATCTTCACACTAACATCAATCTTCTATGTCCAACAGCCTTTGGCCCTTCTCTGCCACTGTATATCAGCTTCTGTCTCCTCACATCCACCAGTCACTCCATCACTCTCTCCCTCAATACATCAGACACTGCATGTCCCGCCATACAATTATAGCAACCTCTCTTCCAATCAAATTAAGCAAATAACTTTTGTTAAAGGACAAGGAAAGGCCGAAAAATAAAATCCCATTTTTACTTTCTTTAATGAAAAAGAAACCTATCTCCAATATACTTTAATTAAAAAATGTGTACTGTTTTTATAAGAAACCTGACTGTATGCAGTGAAATTCTCCCTTCATTTCCTGCTGTGGATAGGAATTGTCAGATGGTCCCTAACTGCTGAGCAGGGAAACAATCATACTTATGAACAGCAGGGGGAGCCCCCGCCTTACTTACCAGCCATGCAGAACTCAAGCAGCTTTGTTTTGTGACGATCCCTAAGCAGCCCAGACCATACTGAGCATGTGCAGGGTCAGGGTCAGGCAAAGATGTATAACAAAGTTACAAGATGGTGGCCCCCTGTGGCCAACTTTGAAAGCATAAATCATTTGTTTGATTAGGCTTGTGGTGCAGTAAGTTCATGTTTATATTTAGTATACAAAATACAGCATTTCTAGCCTTATTCTATTTTAGACTTTCCTTGTCCTTTAAAGAGTCACTGTAAACGCTTTACAGATTATTTTCCATTATAATAATGTGTTACTTTTATACATGCATATATTTTTAATGCACCCCACAAATAAATTATTGATAGATTGTGACGCTAGGTGGAGTACACATTGAAAACTGTACTCTGCTAGATAGTCTGGCATTGCTGCAAAGACTACAAAGGGAAATGTTGGCACTGGCCTCTAGATAAACTACAACACATGAAGCTGATTGCCTTCATAGAATTTTAAATCTACTTGGACCCTTCACACTGAGTTGGCAGCTTACTGGGCCGGGTATGGAGTCCTCTGAAGCATCTGCCTAACCAATACCTGTGCAATTGTTAAAAAGATATCTTATGGTCATGTTTCAAAATCCTGTCAGGCAGGGACAGCATCAGTCTCTCTAGGGCCCATTATTATGTGATGTTTGGGAGCCTGTTCTTCCTCTTGCAAAAAAAAAAAAATTACAACTGAATAAAGCACCAAATTAAACTGATTGTGCCTCTTTAGTATCTTTTACCTGATATCATCCCAACCTACTATGCTTACAGGCACTGCCAGCTGCAAGCACCTTGAATCAGTTTTTTTTTTGTTTAAATCAGACTCTTAATTGAAATGTGTTTTTCTTGCTACTAATTTCTGTTTGGCCAATGATTCACAAGCCTTTTAGATTGCCAAAATCCTCTCAGACAACAGCTGTCATTCTCTGATCACCGCAGTGCTCCCTCAGAGGAACAAAACATGCCCTGGGCATAACTATACAGCAATTGAGTAGATCAAATGATATAAAGTGCAGCTGCTCTCTAGCAAAAGTGTGGCTCCATGATTCACTGCTTCCTAATTTGCCAAATGAAATCCCAACCAGCAGGCTTTGCTTTTTATTTAAATGTGAATAATGGGGTGCAACCTGTCTAGTGTATCATTGCTGACCCTACTTGAAGACATCAAGTGGCTGTACTCCAAAGTATTGTGGTGCAGACATTGTCTCTTGTCCAAAATGGACAAATCCCAGCAATAGAGCAGTGAATGCCCCACAGAAAGTATAGCATGCAGAGTAATTTCTTAGTGGATACTAGCCATTTTGTACTTTTTACCATTTGCTTTGATCAAAAATATGAATCAGGCTGAAATACATTGCCATGGTTTTACCTCTCAAAGACAATCTGGAGGTAAACATTGGGTTTGCTGTATGACTGGGCAGAATTAGTTGAGAAGTGAGTTTATGTCCCGGACTCCCGGCACAACAAAAGAGACTCAATCCCAGTTGAGTACTTACAGAACGGGAGACATATAGCAAATGGTTTGTGTGTATGTGTGTGTATGTGTGTGCAGGTCCCCTATGCAAGCTCATGATTACATCAGTCATTAATGAGCCATGAGGATGGAGAGAAACTGCAAGGCATAAGGCTGTGTAGCCAGTAAACCACAATCTGTTAACAGAAAGCATTAAACACCTAATTTAATTAAATCTGCAAGAAAAGAAAAACCTATTGAGAGCACTTTGTTTGATTACAGACGCAAGCAGAATGGAACGGCCCTATTGATCCGATCAGCTTTTTTCTTCTCCTCTCATCACTACTGATTTAGGGAAAAAGTGTGCATGTATACATATCTGATACAGGTCGCTGAATCTAGTATGTTCCCATAAAGTAATAAATCATCCAATGGACAAAGTACTACTAGTGCATATGAATTCCTGAGCTCGATGTTAAATGCACATAGGGTAAATTTTTGGTTTGCTCATGGTATTCACAGTGCAGTCTGGCTAACAACTGAACTTTTCAGTTTATAAATGACCAGTACAGTGTTGCTGGTAGAATGCTTGGGTTTGTAGTTTAAAGCATCCGTAGGGTTGCTGACCTAAAGTAAGCCTTCTCACTAACATGCTTACATAATTCAAACTCAAAAATAATTCTGCAAATGTTACTATGCTCTACCAAGCATTTGGCCAATGTGCATGTATCTACAGCAAGTGATAAGTATACCTATGGGAATAGCAAGGGACACATTTATAGTAGAGAAAAAAATATCTGTCACACTCCAGTCTTCCTTGGAAAGCTACCATCTCCTAACTACAAGAAACTGGCAAAGGGGCATTTCTCCAGTAAATCACAAAACTGTCATTAGTCTCCATCATACAAATAAACTTCCAAACTAAAGGAAACCATTCAGAAAATGAAGCAAGCAGGTCCCAGGCTGAAATGCTATGGCTGCTAAGTCTGGAGGAAGAGACCTCTGCAACTCTGAAAGGTGGTGATTGTTGGAATACACTGTACATGTTTGGCAGCTGCTGAGATGGTCTAGCCAGCCCAGTTTGTGGATGTTATGTAAGGTGATGTTGGCATAGGAATCTAGAAGAAGAGGGGCTGCTAACAGACGTGCATACTGTTCCATCATGACGTCTGTGAAGTGACCTGACACATAATGCAAACAGAACAAGAAACCCTGAATTAGCTGAGTGCAAATCCTCCAAGAACATAAAATGCAGGGGTGCTGTGGCTGGGCTTCTAGGTTTCAATAATCATCAAGTTACCTGTAAGACGTTATAACTGGCTAGTGTTTAGTAGTGGTGTGCGGGTCAGGAAAAACTCAACCCAAACCCAACCTTATTCTGTAAAACTTTAACACGCACCTGACTCTAATTCACAATATGTTGCCATTGTAGGACGGATGTCCAACCTCTACTCACGTCTTCTCACTCTGCATGTGCTTCTGCTTCCGAAACAGGGAATATTCGGGAACAGCGGAGGAGTGTACTTCCCCAGTCTGACCCGCTACCAACCCTAACCAACAATTGCAGGCCAAATTTCAATCCAACCCATTGCAGGGTGCAGGTGAAACTGCAGGTTTCAAGTATCAAATCACTAGTGTGCAGGTTAAAGAACAGTTTGAAGAAAGAGAAGTGGGAACCTAGTTTATCTTAAGGCAAACCAGCACCCAGCAAATAACTTCAAACACAGGCTCCCACTGCAATAATGGAACAACTTTTTTGTAGCAGTTTAATGACTCTTTTCATGACAAAGTTTGGAGAAAAGTTGTTCCTCCCTGAAATGAATCTCGCCCACGACTTTTCACATGATAAACCATGAGACAACTTTTTTTCACTTCACTGAATCTGTCCTATAATATGCAGATTGGACTAATTAGACTAGACTAGACTAATTAGATTATGCAATGATTGTCACTTCTCTATTATTTAGAAAAGGCCAATGGGGTAACCGCAACCCTTCAGTCTGTAAGTACCCTACCCTGCATACTGTTATAGGTGACGAGGGAATGATTGCTAGCTCATATATACTGTTCTTAGCCATATATATATATATATATATATATATATATATATATATATATATATATATATATATATATATATATATGGCTAAGAACAGTGAAATTCGCCTTACAATGTATTGCGGGCCAGGATAATGTAAGTGGAAGGGATCCTATAGAATGTTTTTCTGCAGCTGAATTGCCACATCACTTTATGTTGCCATTCCGGTTTGCGTCTAAGTTGAGCTAACAAAATAAGATATGCAGCAATTGGTTTGATTTGATCTCTGGCCTCTAACGCATTACTAAGATAACCATGAAATTAGGAGGCAGTTTTGGTGCCTTTCCCCATTGATAAAATGCTTTCCCTTCATAATTCCCTTCAATAATTCTTTGCAAAAGAAATGACTCACGGAATTTTTGATTTTCAGGTCTGTTTCCTTTTATTTCAAATTCAATAGAAAGCTGTTGAACAAGACTGGAATATAGGACACTTCTTTCATCTTAGTGTGTTGGCAAACCGTCAGCACACGATAATAATGCCTGCAGGGATGTATAATGGTGAGTATTCTTGTAGCTTTTAGGGCAGGTCCTACATGTGACTCTGCAGGTTTAATTTAACTAACACTCCTGGCAGTGATAAAGGGCAACATATTGGACATGCTGTTTTTACAAACTAAGGTCAGTTCTAAAACACAGGGAATAATGTCTTATCTGGAATTAAACGAAATATGCCACAACACATTACTGTAAAGATCTTTATGCTGTAGGTCTCCTGCCGTATCTAACTAAGAGAGATGGAAAAAAAGACTATACAGCCTGTACTAAATCTAGTGAATGCAATTATATTTATTAGACCGGTTTCAGTTCATTTCAAATCCCATACCAATACAGTTTCCTTCATATTATTTACTATTATCTCCTTTCAATCATCGGGGGTTTGCCAAATGTTATAATCACTTACCTGATACCCCAGGAAGGTGCACCAGTCTAGGGTACTTCTCAGCGAGCAATACTCTCTCAACTTCTTCCTAATTCACATAGTTTCCCATGCTCAGTGGAGTGAAAAACGGAACTTTAACATGCACACTGTGCATGTGTCGGCCCAGGACCGTTGATGAAAGAAGAATCGGAAGAGGTTCGCTCCTTCAAGCACATTTCCCTCTTGCTGCTGATCTTACACTGGAATTCATGGCCATTGCACTCAAAATTCTGCTGCACTTGCAGTGAAAAATGACCCCATAGTAATTTTGTGTTTCAATAGGGAAACCTATTTCTTGGCACACATCTAATTAATTAAATAGTTTCCTTCTGCTTTATGCCTGGTATTTTAGATATACTCCCTGCATTAGTGTCCCATGGGACAAAATCAAATCTAATACTTAATCTGAAATGGCCCACAAACAATTACTACACGACTGCTTGGAATGTTGACATGACAATGAGAGTATAAACATAAATGTGAAACCTCTAATGTAGCTAAAACTAAAAAAAACATTTTAAAAGGTGGTGTAAAATATGTAATTATTATAAAAAGTGTATTTTTTTATGATGGTGTCCCTTTCATTAATTTCTTTCACTCCAGGTGAAAAATACTCTGCCTACCCTAACTGTGACTGGAAAGGCTGCGAGGCGAGATTCAGCTAAAGCAGAAATGGACCCCCGCTGCACATATTAGTGCATATTTCGAACATTTTGAACACCTGCAGCCTTTCTGTATGATTGTACAATTCTACTCAGCATGAAAGACAACATCCTATGAAAACTACAATTCCCAACCTGCACTGCTAATCACATCTGTGCCATTCACCTGAGGGCATTTCATGTCAACAAAAATGAATTGTCAAATGATAATTGTTCTTACAGTATGTTAAGGTGTTTCCCAGCTTAGCTAGTAGGCTCAGAACAGAACAGTTTAGATTTGGGGTGAGGAAAAAGCCACATGAAACAGCAGCAGCAGAAGCTGACAGTGGACTATCTTCCCAAGATGACAAGGAACAAACCGCACTAATTCCAGCCATGGCATTTGCCTAAACTATTAAAAAGCAACAGTGATACTACAAGGAATGCTCTATAAAGTATATAGAATTGCTTTTTATCAGTACATTGATTCAAAAGTAAGACATTGGCTGTGTGATGAGGGCACTGTATTTGCCATTTTTCTGGTCCATAGCACACACTTTTAATAAACCAAACTCTAACTAAAATGTTACCTGTGCTTTAAAGCTTTTGCCTGACAAACTCCTACCTGACAGTAAAATGAAGGCTGAGAGAAGAACACGTTTTGTTCTAAGCAAATGGCAATTCTACTAACTCAACTTTCACTTTTCATAGGTGGAACTTTGTAACACTCTGCTTTGTATATCCAATGTCAAGCCAAAGTTTATACACCAAGATAAGCCTGGTGAAGGGCAGCTATGCTCGAAAAACATGTAAGGGCTGTTTTAAAAGCCCGGGGGCGTGAGTGCTTTTAGCAGGTGTTAAGTACGGGGCCCAGATGCTGGCTGCGCCATTTTCAGACCAATAAATTGCACATGCAAATGGTATGCAAGTTAGGGGCGAGAGAGGGGATGCCTATGTGCCAACCCCACTGAACCCTTTCAAATCTGGGGCAGCCTAACACAGGCCACATTAGATTCAAACAGCAGTGCTCAGGTCTCTATGCTCAAAAACGTTGTTAAGATACCAGAAATTTCTCTGAATATTAATGGTGTTTGAGTTAATGACATGTTTTTGTTAATTCTTTTTGGTCCTTTAAAGGATAAGTAACCTTTAAAATAAGTGAAATCAGGGTCGGACTGGAGCCTTGGGGGCCCACCGAAGCTGCATAATGAAGGGCCCTCCTGGCAGTCCCCGGGGGTCCCCTCTTGATCTCTAAAATCCTGCCGCGATGCAAAAAATGGCACATGTGCATGCGAGAAAAACGATGTGCCGTTTGCACATGCTCAAAAAACACTGCAGCAAAAAAGCTGGTCAGCCAGGGGGAGCAGGTCTGGGCCGGCGGCCCGCTGGCCCAGTCCGACACTCAGTCAAATTGATGACAGTTCTATTCTAAGAACATTTGCAATGTACATTCATTATTTATTTTTTACAAGATATTCTCTAGGAAAAAAATGAGACACAATTCTCAAATCTTTCCTAACCAGAAGAACATTAGACCAGACCTCTTTCTTTCTATTGACTTCTTTCTTGACTAATTGGTGGTTAGAATGGTCAGAAAATGACCAGCAGGTAACTCTGTTGTAACAAAATTCATTCATATTACCATTACATGTATCCCTTAATATCTTGGAGTTAAAAAAAAAAAAAATCAATGTACATTGCAAAAGTGCTTATGGTTTACTGATGCTTTAAAGGAACAGTTCAGTCAAAAAATAAAATGGAATAAATTGAAACACCTTTTATTTCACACAACCAATCATATAAAGTTGGCTAGCCAAATATGTCCTCTGTGGAAAAGCGCAACCCTAGAATCAGTCCCTATGCTGCTATCTCTTTCCTTACTTCTCTGCAACTGGATCCAATCCATTGCGGGCACACGCAGCATATGGGCTGATTCTTGTCCAATCTGACATATGGCTTACATCCGTTCACTCCAGCCTTTATATATTTATACATTTCTGGCTAATTAACTATAGCAAACATATTTTTTAGTCTGCACAGCCTATTTAACCAGTTTCATTTTTAAACTATACATACGATCAGCAGAGTGGATGGTGTATTATGCTTTCTTTGTATTCCCTGCTACACCTTACTCAATGTGAGCTAGTAACCACCAAGCAGGGGACCTACAAGAATTATCAAGAGGGTAGCAAAGCAGAAATCTGTGTCAGGTGTCTTCTCCTAGTGTATTCCACCCATTTACTATCTACTGTACTACCACTATTACCTACCCTATAGTCTGCCATTCCCAATCAGCATGCAAAAGGTATAAAGATTCTAACTAATAATTAAAATCAATTAGAATCAAACGCAACCAGGGACGTAACTACAGAGGAAGCAGACCCTGCAGCTGCAGGATGGCCCAGAGATATAAGGGGCCCCATGAGCCCCTCATTATTAAGCAATCTCAACATTTACTGGTAAAACAGGACAACCTCTGGATAGGTTGGGGGCCGTAAAATTAATTTGCTGTGGGGCCCAGTAAGAACTAGTTACACCACTGTCTGCAACTTACTAAAACTAAAAAAGTGGCATTGCAGCAGACTTTAATCCTAATGACAGGCTGCTTCTGCCTTTTCACCCCACACAAAGCTCTCCCAGCGACATAAGCAGAGCGACAGGGAATAAGACAGAGTCAGGCAGAGAATAGGTGCACATGATACACCGGTGTAGGTTTCACATGACCTGTGCTGCACTTTAGACAAGAACAGCAATCTGTCAGGCTGCCTATAACAAATCAGAACTAGTGTAGCATAATGCAATAAAACATTTTGCATTCAGGCAGCAAATTAACTGATGGCAGCAGCAGAACCATCAATATCACTTGGCAGAGACAGTGCATGTTAGGAGAAGCAGCAGTCCATGTTATGTGCTTTTTTTTAAATGTAGATTTTTGTCTCTATTTCTCAGCAGCTTTGGTAGATAAAGCATCTGTCACTACTTCCCCCAGTTCCCCCTGCACTAATCTCACCAAAACAAAGCTTTCTTAAAGTAACATTGCCATGTTTGTTCAGTTAGCAGGTTCATTCACAGACAGGGGCTGCCCTTGCTGCCAGTAAAACAAGATGGGCCCCTTGAGGGGTGTATTTATGACCTCTCTGGCACAAAGGGACAGAGGTGAAATCCAGTTATGTTTAATTGCTCTGAAATGCTTGAGCTTCCCTGCAACAGCAACAGGCTTCCTATTGTCATTCTAAGAGGATACTGGGAGTTGCAAAACTGCAGCCACATACAAAGCAGATCATAGTAAAATATACCCTGACGAATTTGTTTCCCATTGCCGGAATAAACTTCAATTCACTTTAAGTGAGTGTTCGGTAATGAAAGAGGTGAAAAAGGACCATTAAACTCTGCTGGCTGCTTTCAGAGGAAAAGTCTCTGCATGCATCTAACGCCTGATAATTAAAAAAAATTGTTCAGTTCTAGAGATAACTTCTCCTTTATTTATATATATATATATATATATATATATATATATATATATATATATATATATATATACACATATATATATATATATATATACATACACACACAGGTATGCTCGGGACCTGGGATTTTCCAGATACCGGATCTTTCCGAAATTTCATACCTTAAAAACCCAAAAAAATACCATAAACCCAATAAGCTGATTTTGCTTCCAATAAGGATTAATAATATCTTAGTTTGGATCAAGTACAAAGAACTGTTTTATTATTACAAAGAAAAAGGAAATCATAAAAATTTGGATTATTTGGATTAAATGGAGCCTAAGGGACAGCCTTTCCCTAATTCACAGATTTCTGGATAACGGTTTTGGGATAACGGATCCCATATCTGTGTATATATACACACACACACACACACACACGGTTATGGGTGTTTAATTATATGTGTGTGTGTATATATATATATATATATATATATATATATTTATATATATATATTTCATCGGATAGAAACCGCACTCACAAAGTAAGTAAGTATTTTTTAAAAATTTTTAATTTATTATCATATTGGCGGATGACGTTTCTCAAAGACTAGGCCAAAACGTCAGCCACCAATATGATAATAAATTAAATTTAAACACCCATGACAGTATATGCAGTAAGTCTGAAAAACAAATAATGTTGTAGAAAGATATGAATATATATATACACTACTGATCCACAATATTACCATAGGTGTCATAACTATCTACAGAAACAAACATGCCATGGATCACATTAACTATTCATAAGGATAAGTGGACTTTGGCTTTACCCTTCTACGTAGCCTATCCCTCTCTTCCCGAATAGCATTCATCGTAGCTTTGGTCCTGTTGAGCTCTTCCTCTTTGCTGCACAGCATTGCAGTGAGGCTCTCATTCTCTTCTCGGAGGCCTGCCAGCTCTTTTTCCCAACGTGATCTTTCCTCTGTAAGGTTAGGGTACAAATCCCGTCCCAGAACCCCTTCTATCTCTTCTACTGTCTGCAAAAAACATTAATACTGTAAACAGGAAATGCATTGGAAACTTTAGAATGTTATAAAATATATGCAAAAACAAATAATGATTTGGAAAAGTATTGATTATGGTTTCAAAACCTGGGAATTGTAAACAAAGCAAAACAGTAATTAACCAGATGATAAGCTGGACTGACTACAAACTAAGGGCAAAGACACACTCAGATTCGGAGAGATTTAGTTGCCCAGCGACAAATCTCTTCTTCGGGGCGACTAATCTCCCCAAACTGCCTCCCACCGGCTAGAATGTAAATCGCAGACGAGATGCCAATTGGTGCTCTTCGTTTTCCGAAGTCGGCGGAAGTTGCCTCACGAGGAAACTTCGGACGACTTCGGAAAACAAATCAATCCAAGTGCCATCCAGCTGGGGATTTAGATTCTAGCCAGCAGAAATCATTTCGGGGAGATTAGTCGCCCTGAAGAAGAGGCGGTTTATCACCGGGCGACTAAATCTCTCCGAATCTGAGCGTGTGTCTCTGCCCTAAAAGTATTTCTTCCTTCTTAACCCTCAAGGAAGCACAGATTGCCCAGAGAAGTCTACTCCTACTCTGCTCCATCTTTTTTACTATAGTACAGGCACACAAATTCCTCTTGCAGGGTCAAATAGAAACCTACAAATTTTATTAGCTCCTGCACACTTTATTAGCTAAGTGCAAAGAAAGCACATCTGAAAAAGTGGTCTTTCCCAGAAAGCTTGTGTGTTTTTCCATGCAATCAGCCAATAAAATATATAAGCCTCTGTTTGGACCAACAAGAAGAACTATTGTGTCTGCCAATTTTCTGCCCTAATTTTGACACATCAGTAAGGCAGCTTCATCTGTCTTAATGTGTCTCATCAGGGTATGGAGGACAGGCTAATATTAGCAACACTAAACTGAGTCCATACATAGCTACAGCAATTATAAAACTAAGACATAAACATCGACTTAAAAGTAAACATACAATTATTGTCACTATGTCTCATCGATTACTGGTACCAGAGACCTTGGGAGAAAAACTCATACAACTTGCACATGAGAGTCATCAAGGAATTGTACGTACAAAACAAAGACTACGAGAACTATACTGGTGGCGAGCAATGGATGCTGATGTGGTAACTGCCATTCATTCTTGTGTTACTTGTCAGAATCATGACAAAACAGCTATCACACATACACCACCACTTCAGCCAGTACCATTCCCTGATTCAGCATGGGAAAAACTTGCTATTGATATTGTCGGTCCTTTTACAGATGCTCCTATAGACTGTAGATTTGCTATAACCTTAATAGACTATTACAGTAAATTGCCTGAAATTGCATTTGTTTCTCATATAACATCAGCTACAGTAATAACATTTCTGTCTACAGTCTTCAGCAGAGAAGGTAATCCATAGGAGTTAATATCAGACAACGGACCACAGTTTGTCTCATATGAGTTTGAATCCTTTTTGAGAGAGAGGAATATTGTGCATAGGAAATCTTCAGTGTATTACCCACAAGCAACTGGAGAAATCGAGCAATTCAACAGAGGTTTGAAAGAAGCACTACAGACAGCAAATCTTACTGAGAAATCTTGGAAAGTATTTACAACAGAGTTCCTAAATAACTACAGAGCAACGTGCCATGCAACAAACCAATCATCTCCTGCTGAATTATTACATGGCAGACAGATGCGCACATGTTGCAGACATCAGTTACAGCGCAGTTACATGTTACATGCAGTTACATGTTGCAGACATCAAACTTCCACAAAATACTGTGCCTACAAAATCATCTACTGCTGAAATTGTGAAACGTCAACAAGCCAAATGCAAGGCTTATACTGACAGAAAACGTGGTGCAAGAGAAGTGCACTTTCAGCCTGGATCTTTAGTCAGAATTAAGAAACCAGGAATACTGAAACAAGGACAATCTAAATTTACTACACCACTTGAAGTGAGATGCCAGTGAGGACCATACACATATGACCTGTCTGATGGACGCATATGTAATGCAAGCCGTCTTGCTCCTGTTAGATATGACTTTAGAGAAGCTCCATTTGATGAAGGACATTTTCCTACTCCTGATGTCAACTGCAATAGGCCTGAAGAAAGTGAACCTATAAGGCGTACTGAGAGAATCAGAAAACTGCCTGCATGGACCCAGGACTATGTGATGTGAATAATGTATATTATTGCTTTAAGATGGATTGTTGTTGTTTATTACATTTGCCCAAATGCTTTGCTTCTATAGGAGGAATATGTGGTGTTTATACAAATGGCCTGCGGGTGTCACTGTGCACAGGACTTGTACTGTGCATACACAGGACTTTCTGTACAGCTTGAAAGGGAAAGTGAAAGCTTACTGTTGTGTAATGCCTGCATGTGTCTCTGCTAATAAAGCACTGTTATACTCTACTCATCCTCGGCTAACCAAAACATAGCATATGTCTAGTCATTTAAAGGGATGGTAACACTGAAAGAATGAAATGTACTACATAACTTTGCATATAACCTTTGCTTTTGCATAATTTATAATAAAAAAAAAGATATATTTGTACTTAAAACAAAAACTTTTTGGAAAGCTTTTTGGCTAAAGTAATGAATTTGCATTGTCTATAATTCAACTGAAAACAATAGGCCTGAGAGAGAGAAAGGACAGCTGTACAAGCAACAGAATAAAACGGCCGCCTGCCATCCAAGAAGATATACAAACTGCAATAAAACTGAACTTTTATTTTAAAAAAAATTGCTTATATGTTAAGTAATATACTTAAATTGTTTGGGTTGTTAACAGACCATTATAAGACAGTTCACACTTTACTAGTCTGTATATGGGTATGTGTTCAATTCATATACAGGTATGGGACCTGTTATCCAGAATGCTCAGGACCTGTGGTTTTCCTGAAAACAGGTCATTCCTTAATTTCGATCTTTACACCTTAAAGGGCAGATTTATCAAGGTTCGAAGTGAAAATTCAAATTTCTAATTCGAATTTCTAATTTTGAAATTTGAATTTTCGAGTTATTTTGTGGAATTTGACTAGGGAATATTAAAATTTAGATTCGAGTTTTTAAAAAATTAGATTTTCAAAATTTATTGAATTTGATTCGAATTCGATTAGAGTTTGCAGGTTGATCCTATTCACTGGAGTTTGAAAAATTCGATTGTTTGAAAATTTAAATATTTTATTCGAATTTCGAGTTCATGTGAGTTTACAGTTAAAATTCGATTAGAGTTTTTAAAAAAAATTCGATTTCGATTTTAAAAATGTATCATGTACTGGCCATTTGAGAATTAGAGTTTGAATATTCGCCACCATAAACCTGCTGTTTGCTGTTTTAGCTTATCGGGGATGTCCTGGGACCAATTTAGAGTTGTTTGCAGCCTTCCTGAAAATTTCGTTATTTTCACAGAAAAAAACTCTAATCGAATTTCATTCAAGTTTGTGGGTTGATCCCATTCACCAGAGAAAAATTTTGATTGGTCTTTTTTTATTCGAATTTCGAGTTCATGGGAGTTTTTACAAACTCACCATGAACTCTAAATTCGACCCTTCATAAATCTGCCCCTAAGTCTACTAGAAAATCATGTAAACAGTAAATAACCACAATAGGCTGGATTTGCTTCCAATAAGGATTAATTATATCTTAGTTGGGATCAAGTACAAGGTACTGTTTTATTACAGAAAAAAAGGAAATCATTTTAAACATTTTGGATTATTTGGATACAATAGACTCTATGGGACAAGGCCTTTTCGTAATTCTGAGCTTTCTGGATAACGGGTTTCTGGATAAAGGATCCCGTACCTGTACAATGAGTTGTTTGCATGTGATATTGTACGTTTTTCAGAGGGCTCGTAGTTGCTAAAAGAAAAGGTGAGCTGCTTGTCACCTTGATGGCCAGGTCACAGTGTTCGCTGGTAGTGGTGAGCTGTTCAATGTGTCGGTCCACATCTACGACAGACAAGTTGCAGCTACTCTTCTTTCTTCCACATATGGCTTTCTCTAGGCCTGTTAGCACCCGCTGGAGCTCAGAGTTCAGGTCACTGCAGGTTTCTGAAAGAGAGAAAAAAGCATACTGAACATGTTTTCCAACATCATAGGAGAATAGAGCTTCAGATATTAAAGTCAAGGAGAGCATTGTTTGGTTTTACATTACTTCCAAGCAGCTTGCTTAGTTCTGAAAATATAACATGACATTTCTCTACCGAAGAATATGAGGCAGATTCACAAAAGGGTGAAGTGGCCATTGCTAGCGGCAATTTGCCAGAAATCCTATCTGCAGGGACATCGCCAAACAGGCGTAGAGGACAATTCGCTAGCGAACAAGACCATCGCTAGCATTCGTTTGCAGTCAACTTTTTGCTCTACTTCACCACCTCAGATCCAGGCGAACTGATAAAACGAAGCTACAACTTCCTCAATCTTATGTCAGTGACATCATATCCGGTAAGCCAAAAATCCATTAAAGTAGTAAAAAACACTGGCAACTTTAAAGTGGGATTGCCTTCAAAAGTCCAAACTATAAAAGATTTATGTGTGAGGAATTTTTTAAACTAATTTAAGGGGCATGCCACATTTATATAAGGATGGGCTCATGTCTAGGGCATTAGAGGATCTCTTCTGTCTTTATTATGGCTCATTGGACATGTGTTTGAAAAAGTGGCCACTTCAAGCATTTGCATCAACATTACTAATAAAGACGTCCATACGACTTTCAGGTATCCGCCCTATTCAAATTAACTTAAGCGCAAGAGTGCTAGCAAAGTTTCGATAGGCAGAAATTAACGCAAGCGAAACTTTGCTATGACACTCGCACTGCCGAAGTAACGCTAACGAAAATTCGCCAGCATTCAGCTGCTGAGATGTAACTTTGCATTTTAGTGAATTAGCTTAGTGGTAACGAATTTGTGACTGGCGAAGTGGCGCGGACTGTGTCGAATCGGCCGCTGCCGAAAATGTACCCTTTAGTGAATTTGCCCCATAGTCTTTGACAAGGGACAAGAAGGTTAGTTAAAAGGAGTGTCTATGGCTGGTTGTCAGGTAAATTTCAGCAGATCACTTCAAAAAGCCAAAAAAATGCTTACATTTCTGTTTTTTTACTCTTTGCAACAACGCTGCTGGCAAATCCTAAGGCTAAAACAGTAACTTTTTGCCCGTATGTTTAGAAAGATACATAAATGTGAGATGATGAACTCATAGGTGTCTACACTAACTCTCCCTGCATTTCAAGGGGCACTATAGCCCACTGTTTAACAATGCTTATTTCCATCATAGTTTTGTTATTTCTTGAGCTAAACTGGGCAAACAGGGAAACTGAAGCTACTTCGTGTTTGGTCCTTGGAAGGGAATAGATTGCTAGTGTAATTCCCCTGCATAATGGACTCCTGCTAACAAAAACAGCCACAACAAAGAAGGGAGGAGGATTGTATACTGGTAATCTTATAGATGAACAGCTCATGAGACCAGGGTTTAATAATTCTCCTCTACATTCTACAGTCTTCATAATACACATGCATGTCAAATTAGACTAAAGCTTTTTCATTACCATGAGAAATGATGAAGCCTTCTGCCTGCAGATGTACTTGAACTTCCACCCACATTAATTGAATGCAAAGAGCAGCAAGTATAATTTCTCTATCCTTCCGAGCATGCATGTCTTTTGAAATATATTCATTGGTATAACACTGGATAATAAAATTATTTTACATCTTTCTCTTTGAAGTTAATTAATTAACATTGTGAACTCTACAATTAAGCTAATTGGTCATCCCAAAGCTGTCACACTGTCTTTGCTATGTAATGTAGTGGTGCAGCAGCACAATATAGAAAGTGACAGGATCAGATAGCACTGCATTTTCTGGTGAAACCTTTGCCCTGTCACAATGACGGCAAGCAACATGGTCACTTTGATAAGTCATCTAAGCAAAACCTACTTTCCCAGTGATACAATATAATGACGATTTCTCTCTGTCTGTGAATGCATCTTTGCATAAAACCTAAACATATATAACTCTGGGTTATATTGTCTGTCCATTTCAGTGTCAGTATTCGTAACTAAAATAATTTTTTCAAAAGAGCAAACAGATTTTCATAATTAATTTTGAAATCTGACATGGGGCTAGACATATTGTCAGTTTCCGAGGTGCCCCCAGTCATGTGACTTGTGCTCTGATAAACTTCAGTCACTCTTTACTGCTGCATTGCAAGTTGGAGTGATATCAGCAGAACAATAGGAAGATAACAGCTCCCTGGTAGATATAAGAACAGCACTCAGTGGTAAAAATCTATGTCCCACTGTGACTCCAGTTACATTGAGTAGGAGAAACAATAGCCTGCCTGAAAGCAGTTCAGGTTGTTCAGATGTCTATATTAGACTTAATGCAATAAAGATGTTGTGGTCAGTGAGCTGGTGACAGTTTGCCCTGCTGGTACATTTTAAATATTGGACTGACCATCGTCTGAGAGAATGTGGCTTTTATGACATAGACAAAAATAAATTGCAATGGATCAAGATTTGATTAATGGTTAGCACTCTATAAAACTGAACTCAGCTTTTTATACTTCCAAGATGAATATTTACTGCATAGACCTTCATGAACAATTTATGAAGATGCATAACATGTTGAGTGGTTAAAAATATAGTGCCTGGGCCTTGGTACAGAGATCTCTGTTAAAGTAAAGTCGCTTTTGTTTAGTCTTTTGATATAAAAGAGCCATGAACGTCCAGTAACATACATCCTTATAAATGGTGCTTAGTGATGTAATCAGTTCTAATCTGTGCTTAGTGATTCCTAATTTGTATCACATGACTCACTGAAACGTGTATAGTATACAAATAATGTTCCTTTTGTTGTATATCATTCTTGCATCCTCCTTCACAAAATTGCTTGTCGATTTTATTATCCTAGTTTTATCTGTAAAGTGTTCTTTAGATTAAGTACTATAGAAGAATTCAGTGATTTAAGTAAAGAACACTTTTCACAGCTTCTATGTTGGATATATACAAAATCAGAAAGGACATTTTCATGTTTGTATGATATAGATACTTAAAAGTAAATGCTTACCCATATCTACAGTAACCATAGTGGACTGATTTTCTAGAACTGACACAGAGGTTTGGTCTTGGTCCATACTGCGTGAGTCGTCATTGGTTTCAATTTGGCTGTGACTGTGTTCTGACCGTAGCTCTGAATATTCATCCTCCTCCCTGCAACACATCAAAGAAAAAGTTTTCTGAGCAGAAGAAGTGATTAACAGTGCCAACTGAATATACAGCCCCAGGCCATAATTTAAAGGCCTTCACCACCAAAAAAAGAGATTGCGTGTGTGTGTGGGGGGGGGGGAGGTTGCACGATGGAGGCCCACTAAAAGGATCAGCAATATTGCACAGTCATGCAGCTAACCCTATCTAGCTCGGCTCTATGGCCCTACAAAACAGACAAGAGATTGGTGCCCAGTTACTTTGGTTACTGTGTGTTATCAATGAGCATATTTAAATATATTTACTATGAAGAACACTGCTTGTATGTGACTAGCACGCATAATATCCCAGAAGGAATGTGGGTTGAATATAATCTGAAGCTGATATTAACTCCAATTAAAGTGGGAAAAAAACCTCAGATATAACGAGAAAGAGAGAGTGTAAGAAATGAAATAGAAACCCCTGCATTACCAAATATGTCTCAATGTCACATATAGAACACATGGGGTCTATTTATCATACTGTGTAAAAAGTGGAGTAAGGGTAAGACTTCATGGTGCGCGTGGACCCGACACGTCGTAATGCGACTAAACGCATGCGATGTGTCGGATGTTTTACAGATAGCGGAAGTGAAGGAGAAATCACAGGAAACAACTACATTCATCCGACTATCCGATGAAAATGCAGTTTTTCATCCGCAGCAATTTCTCGTTCACTTCCGTTTTCTGTAAAACATCCGAGACGTCGCATTGACGTGTCGGGTCC
This sequence comes from Xenopus laevis, assembly GCF_017654675.1. Lineage (NCBI taxonomy): Eukaryota > Metazoa > Chordata > Amphibia > Anura > Pipidae > Xenopus > Xenopus laevis. The sequence goes on along the minus strand of NC_054372.1, from coordinate 160,881,671 downwards.
ATGCGCACCATGAAATCCTACCCTAAAACATTACCGGTGATGTTGCTCATTTCAGCAAATCAGATCTTTATTTTGTTATCCAACTGTTGAAATTGAATTGCTAATTTGCTGCTATGGGCTACATCAACAGTAACGTTTTACTCCAATTTTTACACAGCATGATAAAGAGACCCCTAATAACAATCACCAATCTATTGGATACACTAACAGGAAGATCAGTATATACAGACATCATTATGCCCATATAACATATTTTCATAATTAATCATTATGTCTTACACAGTCTAACAAGGAAATAGCAATAAGTGACTGCAATAAAATATATATTAACATCTAACTGATTTATTGGTTCTTTAAAACATCTTGTGCTGTTGGCACTACATTTAGGAGGTTTTTCTGAAAACTACTCCGACCAAATCCGCACTGACTTTCCCCCCTATTTATCAATAAATTTTCACAAATCTTTCTTGTGCAGAAAAAGTCACAATAAAATCGTGAAAAGATCCGAATCCTAAAATATTTTTGGATTTTGCACTCAAAACCTACGAATTTAGAGTAAAATTGCCCGAAAGTTATGATTTTTTTGGAAACTCAGCGCAAAATCTTTCAACTGTTATGGGGACATCTGCCATTGACTTTTACATGTTCTTGGCAGGTCTGAGTTGTAGTACTTTTTTTATTGGACTTAAAACACCGTGGGACGCTAACAAATCATGAATACATTTTTTTTTTCCTCCAAAATTTTTTTATTTTCCCTTTAAAAGTACGACCAGAAAAATTCAGAGCTTAATAAAAAAAAACCTTCACACCCAAACAAAATCCAGTGCATATGAAAAGAGAACATTCTGTGGGGTGTTCTAGGTTCACATTATTTTAAGTGTACACAAGGTGTAAAAAAAGTGCATACAGCCAAAAAACTATTTAGAAAGGACATTAATACAACCTTGTCTGTAGTGCATCAGTGAAAAAATATAAAGCATATGATGCTGCTGCCTATTAAAATAAACTATAACAAGAGAGTTATGGGAGAACTGGTAGATTTACAAAGACGTTTAAAGGTCAATCAGATTATATTTCCAAACAAAACAGAGAAATCCTATAATACATAATTAAATGGATTCCACATTTAAGCAAATGCAGAGACGCCTGCTCATCTAGAAGAAATACAGCACAATATTCCTTTAGCAGAAATGTTGAATGTTTTCTAAAAACATTTGGAAGGGATTTACAGTAAATACATTATTACATAGCCCCAAATGTTAGTAAATTGTGCTCCACTAACGAAAGTTAGCCATGTTTTTTTCACTAACATTCACTGCAACTGGAACAACTGTAGAAATATTGTCACAATGTGCTCCCAACATTTGCCATAACAAGGTAAAAAAAACAGGAAAAGGAGGTGTAAATATGTAAAGTACAGTGTTCACAAGTTTCTTTCTAGGTTTTAGCTTCTATCAGAATTACCAGATGTTTGTTCATGCCATTAAACACTTTGGCTGTAGAAACATACTAAATTGTTAATGGCCAAACAATATGTCTTTCTTTCAAATAGAACATGGCGGTGTATATGTGTAACAGTGTATATAGTGGCTCTGTTCAATTTATTTATTGTCTGGCATAGGCACATTAAGCTTAAAGTGGTTGTTCACCTTCCAACTACTGTTTTCAGATTGTTCCCCATAAACAAAGAGTTTTTCAATTGCTTTCCGTATTTTATTTCTTACCGTTTTTACCAAAATGTAAGTTTAAAGGAGACATATTATGCAAAAAAAACAAGAATGTACCAGTGCATTAAATTATTTTAAATATAGAAGGAATGTGCTTTAAAAAGTTGTGTTTCTGGTTACTTTATTGTAAATGTCTTCAAAATCCCTACTAGTCCTGCCCATCTGTTCCTCATGGTGCTGCCTCCTTTCCCAGGCTGTGCAGGGTTAGCAGGCGGCACTCAGCAAGCTGCACTGTAGGATAGGAACCAATCAACAGTCAGCAGGACCTGATAGTAACTGAAGCCTGTCTTTACGCATGTGATTGCAGGGCTGCGACTGGCTGTCCAACTCCTACTGTGCTTCTGGCAGGGATCATTAGGACACGCCCACCCCTTATTTGAAACACAGACAAGGACCTCCAATAAAGGGTACATTTTTAAAGATAATTATAGTTTTTAGCCCAATGTGAAGCCAACACCATATATTTTTTATAATTGCCTACAAGAGTAGGCTTTTTTTGTTTATCCTTTATGTCTCCTTTAAAGTTTAATGTTCATGTCTCTGGTGTTTCAGTCTAGCAGCTCAGTGATCCAGGAGCATCCGAACTGTTACAATTTGCTACATTTATTTGATACGTTTATTTGATACATTTCTCAGCAGTATCTGTGGAATATTAGCAACTATTGTATCAACTTTTAATGAAACTCAGGGATTCTGCTCAGAAGGGACAAAGATAACCAATGTATCAACTAAATGTATCAATTTAAAGTTAAAGAGTTGGCGACCCCCCCCCCCCCCAGAGCTGCTTTAAGAAAGTGAAACATGAAATTTTACACACTTTACACTAGAAAATAGAAAGTAATTAGAAAAAGGATTTACTTCTGGTTAACTATCTGAAACCAACTGAATGGAAAAAAAAGTGTTTGAAGGTGAACAACCACTTTTAATGTTTTTTGCAAATGTAAATATGCCGGAACTGACTTCCCCTAATATGATCTGATTCTTTATAACCCTGTAATGTATGAATTTAGTCTGATGGTTCACATAGAGACATGACACAAGCTTCCTCATGGGACTCTAAACTCTATGGTGTAGTGTTATATGTTTAAATTACACTGTTGACACTGCAGATAATTCACTGTTCCAAAAGGTGTTACTGATCATACCTCAAAAAGGGAAATGGGGAAAAAACAAGTTAAAATATATAGTGTAGCTTTCTTTGTTAAATTCAAAAATCAGTGTAATTGGATTCACTCTTATCAGTGTTATAATTCCCAATATAACCTTAAAGGGATCCTGTCATCGGAAAACATGTTTTTTTCAAAACGCAATAGTTAAAAGAGCTATTCCAGCAGAATTCTGCACTGAAATCCATTTCTCAAAAGAGCAAATACATTTTTTTATATTCAATTTTGAAATCTGACATGGGGCTAGACATTTTGTCAATTTCCCAGCTGCCCCTGGTCATGTGACTTGTGCCAGCACTTTAGAAGAGAAATGCTTTCTGGCAGGCTGCTGTTTTTCCTTCTCAATGTAACTGAATGTGTCTTAGTGGGACATGGGTTTTTACTATTGCGTGTTGTTCTTAGATCTACCAGGCACCTGCTATCTTGTGTTAGGGAGCTGCTATCTGGTTACCTTCCCATTGTTCTTTTGTTTGGCTGCTGGGAGGGGGGTGATATCACTCCAACTTGCAGTACAGCAGTAAAGAGTGATTGAAGTTTATCAGAGCACAAGTCACATGACATGGGGCAGCTGGGAAATTGACAAAATGTCTAGCCCCATGTCAGATTTCAAAATTGAATATAAAAAAATCAGTTTCCTCTTTTGAGAAATGGATTTCAGTGCATAATTCTGCTGGAGCAGCACTATTAACTGATTCATTTTGAAAAAAATGTTTTTTCCCATGACAGTATCCATTTAATGTGCAGGTGAATCAATTCAAACATACACATATAGCATCAAATATAGTGAGCCGTGTTTTAGAAAAGGGAAAGATTTTTATAGAGTATAATAAGACATAAAATTGAGTGACACCAATACACGATAATACAAATATATATAAGAACAGATGGGCTGGGGTGTCCATCAACAAATGAATAAATCTATATAAGCAACAGATTTGGGACTTCACCCCCTGCCCATGTAGTTCAAATATACTCAATTAGAATAGATTACACCTGAGCATGTAATAAAATAAAAGGCAATATTTATTCATCACTATGCCAAAACACCTTAGCTAAAACCAATTAAAATTAAGCAGCGCTGCATGTGGAAAAGGGATCCCTTGATATAAATCTTTAGTTCATGCACTAGTGCCAAAAGTACAAGTATGTATATGGACTACTGTGTGAGATAACGCCTGATGCGTTTCGGGTCTACCAGGGACACTTAGTCATAAGCATAGGACACGAAACGCGTCAGGCCTTGGTTCTTAATTATGGAGAATAAAATGTAAGCATTTTAACCTTTTACAATCTGACTCCGGCTTTACTATTTTGTGGGTCCTGGCCTGTGCCAGCCTCTTTTGACGTATCCTGGTGTTTGTTCCCTTTTATTGAAGGTCTCGGGGGGGGTGCACATGGGCCCACAGTGCATAGCAGTAAGCTCATTCAACGTACTTAAAACACTGCATATACTGGTTACATATTTGTATAGCTTATCTATACACACACATAAATAAACTATATGTATATACCAATATCACTATAGTCTTTGATATTATGCTTTCCAAGAAATCAACCAAGCCCCACTTAAAGGCATTAATGGGACAGTAACACTGAAAAAATTAAAGTGTTTTAAAGTAAATAGCATATAATATACTGTTAGCCTGCACAGGTAAAATCTGTGTGTTTGCTTCAGATAGACTACTATAGTTTATATAATAAGCTGCTGTGTAGCCAAGGGGGCAGCCATTGAGGCTGGAAAAAAGGAGAAAAGACACAGGTTACACGGCACGTACCAGTGAAGCCCTGGCCAATACAATGGTGTCTTATCTGTTATCTGCTATGTAAACTGTGCCTTTCCTCCTTTTTCCAGCTTGAATAGCTGCCCCCATGGCTGCACAGCAGCTTGTTTGTATAAACTATAGTAGTATTTCTGAAGCAAACATGCAAGTTTAACCAATGCAACAGTACATTATATTTTGATACTCTTTCATTTTTTTGGTTTTACTGTTCCTTTAACAGAATCTGCCACATATCATCACCCGGGAGGGTATTCCATAACCTCACAGCTCTCACCATAAAGAATCAAATATGCTCTAGTTCTATTCCTCTAATCTAATTTATTGCCATGACCTCAAGTGTGCTGATCATATTTAAGTTATATTAAACTTTGAAATATTAATCTATATCATAAATATTAGCGTTCCCTTAAAAAGCAACTAATATGAAGTAAACAGGAAATGTAGTGCTCCTCTGAAGTCACCACACTCACCTTTCTTCAGGATCTTGTCTCACCTCTTCCAGTGACATGACTTGCATGCCCAGACGGGCACATGTGCACAAGATATCTGCAGATCAGAGCTACATGGACATTTCTTCATGCTTACTATTGTATGATGCAGTCACCAACATAGGAACCCAGAAGTTAACCAGAAGTTCAGCAGAGCAGTGCACTACTTTTTCCTGCATTAAACTGCTTTCCATTTGAATCACTGCAGCAACCCAAAGCATTGTTGGTAACACGCTAAATCTATGTTGTCCAAGAGCTTTACTTACTGCACTAACAAAAGGCTCATTGTTACAATGGTTTTATTTGTTATATAAATTATAATCAGTATTATCAAGTTTATGACATCTGATGTGAAATCTATCACTATTGATGAACCTTATGATGTATATAGAGAAAGGACAGATTTGCAAAGAAAGAAAATACATTTCTAAGGAAAGATTGTTGCCATCCAAAACATACAATAAAATATATTCCATATGCTCAGATGGCTAGAATTATACAACTATGAGGTGTTTGTTCATTAAGAAAGAGATGGATGTTAGAGATTGAGAAAGAGGAGTGAGAAACATCAGGATCTCATAGAAGCTTTTCAAAACAATGAATGTTTGCACAATCAGAGGAAAGGTCATCAGTGAAGAAAAAGAACATATAAGAAATGATAAGAAAATTAGGAAAATTAAAACATAAGTTATAGCCTGGGGCATAGAGTGTCATATAAACAGCTATGGAAAATGATTACAAGTAGTTGAAATGTTCTTAAAAGTCAGGTCAACCCAGAAATATTTTATTACCTAATAAAAGAAAACACAATTTTCCAATATGAATTTATTAAAAACTGTAGTGCTAAAAGTTATTTGTAAATGTAATTTGCTTTACTCCTGGTTGTTACTTTTAAACAATGTTGCAAAAGCCAGTCTCCTCCAGCAAGACAGGTCTGTTAATTGTTGGCTTGTGTTACATTGTTTCAAATGCCAAAGCCACCAGGACATAGAAAAGAAAGGGACAAACTACTTTCAATAGCAATACATATACAACTAACAAAAACATAGAATATTTGTAATGAATGTATATTGCAAAGTTGCTTAGAATTATTTTTATTTTCTTTAATTAGGCAAAAGACTATTTTTTTGGGTTGACATGTCCTTTAACCCTAATCCATTTTTAAAATATCTTGCATATGAACCTTAACGTGTAACTGTATAGCCTGATAACACGAAAGAGAAGAAAATATGGGTAGGTGAAGTAACTGGATTATTATTATCATCATCATCAACACATACAGGTATTTATAAACAAAAAAAGAGGTAGAAAAGGCTTACAATCTAATGTAATTAATGTACAGTAAGTATAGTGCCAAAAAAAAAATATTTGAATATTTGAAAGTAACGTATTCATTTTATGCAATACACCCAAGTGGTCCATGGCACTTAATGAGGACTGTTAAACCATTAAGAGCATGTCTAAATTCTCCCACTACAGGGATTAAATAATGGTGATGTATCATGGTAATGCACTTTGAAAATAAACATTGAGTTACTTTTAAAATGGTCACTTACTGGTCATGTATGCAAATGATACATGTATCAACTGCAACAACTGCTTTATGCTTGTATGCTTCATACTATTGTTGACCATTTTTGCCGGGTTATACAACAAAAGATTGTATCGCACATCCCATGCCATCTTTTAAGAAAAGTCATACAAAACATCATGAAAAAGGCTTTATATTTATACCAGTAGTTTTAAGCGGCACTTGTAGGTCCAAGCTTTTAGGGGGTTTCGTAAAATAATCTGAACAATTTGTGGTTTTCAGGTGATAATTAAAAAAATCTGAGTTTTCATCAACTGTGACTGTTTTGTATTTTTGCAGATTGTATTGAGTTTTCTTGCCCAAGATTTTTTCGTGTTCATTTATTGATAAGGTAAAATTGTGGATGGGAGCTTAGTCGAAGTTGCTTTAATAAAATAAAGAGAATAATTTGGATTTTAGTGAATAACCCCCTTAGTCTGGACTCCTCTTAGCTCATAAAATGTCAAATCATTAAGATATATTTCCATGAATATCTACGACAGCAAATATATATTCACTACAACTGACCTTCAAGCTGGGCTTTCAGTTGTATCTAGGAGAGCAGATGTCATTTTACCCTCAATTCTCACCCTAACTAACCCTCTGCCCCTGCTCCAAAAGTAATACATACATATATATGCAGCATCTATTTAAACTCCATGTTCTTTCTGCCATTTCATGCATGCTTCTGGAATTGACACTGACACTAAACTTTTTTTTCACTACAATTAAAAACAAATCAGACCTAACTCCCAAATCTGAATCCCCTTAATTTACCATTAATTGCTAACGCAACAACTCAAATTTATTGGATTATCGACTTAAAACCAGCGCAAACAGCCTGAAACTATTGAGAAACCTGAAGGTAAAAAACATGTTCCAATTGTTAAAGGGACCATCTGCCATTGACTTCTACATGATTTCAACAGGTTTTAGCTGGAGTATTTTCAGATTTTTAGCAGCTTCAGAGCATAATAAATCCTGAAAAAATGTTCCTTTTAAAAACTCAACCAGAAAAATCTTAGGTTTAAAAAATAGGCCCTTAGAATTGGCAAGTGCTGCATCTCCCTCCAACTTCCTTTAAAATAAGGCAACTTTTACTTGCTATGATTAGATGTTTGTAATCTGTAATCTTATGAACGTTAGCTCCTTTAATTTAGTATTAAGAGGCTAGTAGTTCCCTTACATACACTAAGCACTATTTCTAACGAGTGAGAATTCCAGTAGAACTGTACCTTATGGTTGTCCCTTGAAGTCGATCAATCTTTTTATTTAGTTCAGCTATAATGCTGTGTAGCTCTGTTATTCGCTCCTCATAGCGTAATGTTGTCCTCTCTTGAACATCTTCATGTTCCCTCTTTAAATGTGCCTGCTCACACTAAACAATAGAAAAACAAATTAGAAAAAAGGGCAATTACAGAGTAAAACCACAGGGGTCTTAACTGACATCACACCACCAATATGACATCAACATTTACATCAACAAGTATTATTAAAAACACAAAGGGGCCTATTTATTATACTGTGTAAAACGGAATTCGTCAGAAAAATGGTGTAAAATGTTGTGCAAAATAAATGGAGAATTTATTAAGGTGGGTGTTGTTTTATGCCATGCAAAGGACAGATTTGATGCTGTTATTTTAAACTGCTTCAGACCTTTGTAAGTAAATTCTGGTGGAAGTTGCTCAAAGAAAAATAGTTTAACAAATTATGCCATTTTATGCTGTTTTTTTTTTTACTGTGATGCCTGGCGATGTTTGGCTAATTATTCCACCGTTTTACACCACATATTAAATCTGCCGTTAAGGATTTTGTAAGAGAGTGCATTTTACAAAATGAATTTGATATCATGATTGGATATCTTATATATACCTGTATATATGTAAAACAAGTAAACCAGCAAACCTAACAGGAACTTTATACTGGGCAATATGAATTGTACAACCCAACGTTGTAAACAGAGGAAGAGACTCCCTGAAAATTGAAAGTGTGTGGCAGTTATGTTAAAAAGTGGAGTGATTACTGTAGATAATATTGGTAGATATTGGTATAAGGAATATGGAAAAAGTTGGTGCTTTATAAATACATGTTACTAATAACAGTAATAATACCAGAAGTACTCAGCAGAATAAACCTGACATCTATTGAACCCCAAAATCATTGGCCTGCCCACCCTGTTGTATTTCATATTGGAGAGCAACTCTGCAGCACATTTTGGGCAAACACAACATGTACTGGAGCTATGTACTACAGTGTATACAGAATAATAGAGCCCAGCTTTGGCATAAATACAATTATACCGTATTTACTAGTATTGGCTAACCTTGTGTTTTTGAAGCAACAATCTCTTGACAGGCTGTGCCAAATTAGAATGTATGCATTCATATCACAGATACTAAAAACATGCCTTTCAAATGTTTTCAATTTCCAGTACATCTTGTCCTTGCAATTTTCTAAAAAGCTAAAGCCAGCAACTGAATGTTTTCAGTACTAACTAGAGACTCCTTTCTTTTCCCACAGTCAATGTATGTGGCATGTTCAAGAGTTGGAATTGGAAATTAATTTCTATATCTTTGCCATTTTTACTCCAGAGAGTAAGAGGCAGAGCTTTTTTTGTAAAAAATATTTTATAACTTTAAGTGTAACATCAAATTTCCCAGCCAATGCTGGTTACCCTCAGCTGGTTAACTATCAAATCAAAATATAAGGGAAAAAACAAGAGCATGGCACAGATTAAATTATGATTAAAAAATTAAAACAATGTTGCCAGATATTTTCTATAATATATCTTGTCCTCTCCATCATTTGTTCCCAAGTAGCAAACTCCACTCCTCTCCCTTAAGACCCTCTCCCACTTTACAGAACTGTGTTTATTAAAATTTAAAAGGAAGCTATTAAAATCCTGTATTTGTGAAATAAACTTGTTTATCAAGAAGGCAGCACTCTAACTTACTTGGCAGCTGCAGAAATATGGGTCAAAAGGTTGTTCCATCCCAAGATATTTTTATTTGCAGATGATTCTGCTGTGGTTGTAAGGATTGTGAGCATCAGCCATGTAGCGATGCACTTCCTCAATACAAGAAAACAAAACATTCATTTATGACAAGAAACTACCATGGTGGTGCTTTCGCCGAAAGAAACCTTTAACAATACCATGCTGGATCCTCATACTGTCAGAAGTCTTAACCCCCGGGGAATTCTAATAGTAGTATTCAATAAGTAACACTTGCTCATCACCAGAGCTAAACTTGAGATTATAACAAGTCCAGTGACCACAATAGCTCTGCTCACAATTTATTATTAAACTAAGTTTCCTAAAAGTACACCACCAGGGTATTAAATGCAGATTGTATTTTCCTCCATAAAGCAAGATATCCAACTAAGGGATCGGAGACTACAAACAGCGCAGTACTGCAGTAAATAAACAACTGACTGTAGCCTGTGTCCCCATAATAATTTATGGAATGAATGTCTGGAGGCTCCAAACCTGAAAGTCAGCATAAAAATAACAAAGTACAGTATAAACCTAAATCCCATCATTTCTACTCTGGACTCATGCTACTAGCTTTGCCTTAAAAACCCTGTGTAATCAAGAAATATTAGAGTGAAGCTGCAAATTTATTACTGGATTTATATATACAATTTGATGATTAGACAAGATAAATCGCAATCAGAATATGTTAATGCAAAAGCCATCCATAAACATTAATGAGAAGCTCTTGATTTTACAAGAAACTGAAGTACCAGGCAGCTATTTGCAGAATAAAAGCAAATCTGGCTTAAATATAACAAGAACACAGATTTGGGCAGCCTGTTTCTTTTATGGGACAACTGAACTTTTCTTGACATTGTATTTGTTTACTGGGTCAAGATATAATCATAGGTATGACATGACAATGCATGCATTGTTATAATTTGACAAAAAATAAGAAAACCTATAGAACTGACCAGAACAGATTTAATCAAGGGACAATTAAAAGTGGAAATTAAAGTGGTGCTGCTGATGAGAAACTCACCCCAGACGGCAGCAGCCTGCCAATTACCAGGGGTGGCAAAATAGCTGCTCCAGGTAACTTTTAAGAGCTGTAATTCTGTTTTTAAAATCAGAATTGCAATTGCACTCTCCACACTAGCAATGCACCCCCCAGGACCACTCAAGCACTTGGAAAACCAATTGATTGGGGCGGCAAGGACCCTGGAACACTGCTGAGGGTGGAAAAACACTAAGGGGCAGATTTATCAAGGGTCGAATTGAAAATTCGAATTCGAAATTCAAATTTTCGATTTTTTTTTGTATGGTAAAAGCTGTCAAATTCGACTAGAGAGTTATTGAAATTCGATTCGAGTTTTTAAAATTTTTTAAATTGATTTTTGAGATTTATCATACTCTGGACCTTTAAGAACTCAAATGACTATTCTCCACCTAAAACCCGCCGAATTGCTGTTTTCATCAATGGGAGTGGTCCAGGGATCAATCTGGAATTGTTTTCAGCCTTCCTGACATTCAAGTTTTTTTTTCGAGAAAAAACTCAAAACAAGTTTTTTAAATTCGAATCGAATTTGATTTGAATTCAAGTTTACAGGTCGATTTAATTCATCCGGCTTTTAAAAATTAGATTTTTTTTAATACATTTCAATTGGTCGAATGTAGGGTAGTTTTTAAAAACTCACATAAATTCGAAATTCGACCTTTGATAAATCTGCCTCTAAGTTATAAGTGGGATACTCCCAAATAGCTCTTCTAACCAGAAGAACCTCAAATGACTGGAAAGGTCCAGGGATCAATCTGGAATTGTTTTCAGCCTTCCTGACATTCAAGTTTTTTTTTCGAGAAAAAACTCAAAACAAGTTTTTTAAATTCGAATCGAATTTGATTTGAATTCGAGTTTTCAGGTCGATTTAATTCATCCGGCTTTTAAAAATTAGATTTTTTTTAATACATTTCAATTGGTCGAATGTAGGGTAGTTTTTAAAAACTCACATGAATTCGAAATTCGACCTTTGATAAATGTGCCTCTAAGTTATAAGTGGGATACTCCCAAATAGCTCTTCTAACCAGAAGAATCTCAAATGACTGGAAATATAACATTCTTCATAAATATATATACAGGTATGGGACCTATTATCCAGAATGCTCAGGAACTGGGGTTTTCCGGATAACAGATTTTTCCATAATTTGGATCTTCATATCTTAAGTTTACAAGAAAATGTAAACATTAAATAAACCCCAAAAGCTGGTTTGCCTCATTTCATTTTAATGGAGTCTATGGGATATGGCCATTCCATAATTTGGAGCTCTCTGTATAACGGGTTTCCAGATAATGGATCTCATACCTGTATATTGAAACTGCTGAGCAGTCACAGCCCAGCTGGGCCCCCTATACTTCAAGGCAGAGCCGGGCCAGGCTGGCCAGGGCCCTAGGCAACCTGGCCGGTCGAGGCGCCAGCTGGTTGAACGCATGTGCAAACTGCTGCTCGAGGCACGCATATGCGAGTCCACACACACAAGCGCAAATACACACAACAGACAGGAGGAGAAAGGGGACCGGACACGGGTTAGGTGACAGAGGCGGTATGTGCCTGCCCCCCCCCCCAGCTTTTGCGCCTTAGGGCAAGGCCAGACGTGGTGTTTTTGCGGCGTTTTTACGTTGCGTTTTTAAAAAAGAACAGCCAGGTGTAAATACGCCACTGAAACCACATGCGACCGCCAACATGCGTTTTTCAGCACTTAGGATTCTTTTGCCAACATGCACTTCTCATTGTTCTCAATGTTCTCATTGAATTTGGACGCCATATTTAAAATACGCTGCGTATTTACGTAAAGTGTGGCTTCAAACGTGCAGATCCCATAGAGTCTATTGATTTGGTAGTTTCTTGACGTATTGGCATTTCTGCTAAAAAACACCAATACCGGCGTCCTGTGTTGGATTTCAGCTTGCAAGCTCCCTGTGTGAATTGCCATAGTGCGTTTTCCATTAGTTTCAGTGGTAGTGCAGTTTATGCGTATTTACTCCTGGCTGTTCTTTTTTAAAAACACAACGTAAAAACGCAGCAAAAACGCCACGTCTGGCCTTGCCCTTAGGCACGCGCCTAGTCTGCCTACCCCTAGTTTCGGCCCCAAGTTGTGTAAGAGTTTAGGAGGCACGCAGGCCAGTAACAGCAGGGTGCAGATACAGCATTGCTTTTGCCGGTTTTGCTGGTGCGCCACATGAGTCACAAGTCTTTTACATGAGGTGATTCCCATTGCTCTGGACAGCATAGCATTTTCACCCACAGAAGAGACATTTCACTATGGGCACAAAGCACCCTGTCTGAAATCAACCATGACCACTAAAATTCTGACTGAAAATTCCAGCTACTTGGGAAACATCTTTTAGAGACTTTGGGGTAAATTTACCAAAAAGTGTGAAGTTCCGCCACTAGAGTGAAATTCCGCAGCTCTCAATTCGTTTCTATGGGATTTTGAAAGGCGTATTTATCAATGGGTGAAAGTGAAAGTTCACCCTTTGATAAATACGCCTATAAAAATCCCATAGAAATGAATGGAGAGTGGCGGAATTTCACTCTAGTGGCGGAACTTCACTATTAACTTCACTCTTTCATAAATATACCCCATTCAGTACAGATGAACTGTATAAAAGCGGCTAACTAATTTATAAGACTGATTAGAACTAATTTGCACTACAATGAGCCTTTAATATTGACTTTATACAGGTGAGTTATATGTCAGCTTATCATTATCATAAATTTTCCTGCAAGCGCTGTTGGGTGTGAACTCCGTGGGAAAGACCCAAAGCAGGTTTTGCTGGAAATCAAATGCCTGATGTGTCAGAAGCAACCAATCCCTATTAGTAATGTCTCCTCATTTATGTCAGGCATAATAAATATACTGCTTGTGGGATAATTCCATCCTGCGAATCATTATTCCATTGCTTACCTGAGATTTGGCAAGCTTCTTCTCTAGCATGTCTCTCTCTCGATCCGTCTGCTGAAGGCGCTTGTTTAGCTCCACTATGTCTCCCCTTAAAGAAGCCAGGGCTGCTAAATGGAGCTGAAAGAAAGAGAATGATCACTGTAGGTGCAGCCACTTTATCACTCTCATAAAATAGTAGATGGTTGAAAACTAGATTCCATATATTCCATAGTTTAGGTGAGGTGGGCTAAAAGCAGCCAAAATGCCCACCACTGTATAATAAATGCAGTTACAGCAGGAACTAAAGAGGAACGGTGGTACCATAAGGCTTCCTCATCTAACGATGCAACAAGAACTCCCGTAGCACCAGAAAAAATCACTGAAACTGTTTTCAGAACTAGATCTTATTCATTATGTATACATTTTTTTTCTGATTGGACATCCATTCTAAATGCTGGAGATTTTGCCTATTTTTCTTTTCTCCAAAGTAAAATGCAAACTGCAGTGCGACTTCTGGAAAAGCCAGAAAGCAAAGTGATTGTGATGCTAGATTTTTAATTTGATTACTTTACTTTTTAATCAGGCCTTCTCTTCATCATCTTGGATTTTGGCAAACAAGGGCCTGGTTGCTAGACGAGTGAAACCAGCAGCCACATAAGAACTCACATGGCCAGCCAGAGAGCTGCATACTGACCTAATTCATTGATTAAATAGGAGTAAGATGCTAATCTCCATACAACAATTCACAGACACACTCCAGCTGCTAAAAATAACTTGAATATATCTGCCCATATGCAACCTTTGCAAAAAAAATCCCAACAACAACACTTTTTCTATCCAGGTTTGTTCCAGAGTCTAATTGATTATAGAATTCCTAAGGAGTGTATCCCTAGAATATATGGATCATTTGTGCAGGTCTTTCGCCAACCCAAGAGGCAAGAAATGATTTTATTTTGTCTCTTATCAGGATAAATGTTGGCTATGAAGGGGTTTGCAAGATGATGGAAATCAGTGATTCTAACTTATCTCAAAGTAGCCATGTGCAGCTATCGTAAATACATTCACTTTGATTACCCATCTTATTCTGCAGGCCAGCTCTTTACATATGTACAAAATACACTGGCTCTGCGGGAGAAAGTCTTGCTGTACATCAGAACCCTTTCTGTGCAGATCACCTGTGATGTACAAATTGCACAGGAATGCAGTACAAATCTACAATACATTGATGCATTTTCAGTATCGGTTGAAATAACAGATAAAAAAAACAAACAAATACAAAAAGTATAGTAGAAGTGATACCTATATTGGCTAACAATAAAAATACATTGCAAGCTTTCGGAGCACCAAGGCCCCTTTGTCAGGCAAAATACAAATGAAAGCTAGAAAGGCGCATAATATATATATACTGTTATATCAGTGAAAGGTATTCATTAATCGTTAATTAACCCTCGATATTCGACTAGGAACTAAAATCCTTCGACTTCAAATATCGAAGTCGAAGGATTTAGCGCAGATAGTACGATCGAAGGATTATTCCTTCGATCGAACGATTAAATCCTTTGAATCAAACGATTCGAAGGATTTAAATCCAACGATCGAAGGAATATCCTTCGATCAAAAAAAGTTAGGCAAGCCTATGGGGACCTTCCCCATAGGCTAACATTGACTTCGGTAGCTTTCAGATGGTGAACTAGGGGGTCAAAGTTTTTTTTTTAAAGAGACAGTACTTCGACTATCGAATGGTTGAATAGTCGAATGATTTTTAGTTCGAATCCTTCGTTTCGAAGTCGTAGTCGAAGGTCGAAGTAGCCCATTCGATGGTCAAAGTAGCCCAAAAAATACTTTGAAATTCGACATTTTTTTTACTTCGAATCCTTCACTCGAAGTTAGTGAATCGGCCCCCAAATCATGTGATACACCAGTGGGGCAACATTTCTGCAGTCAAATTCACAGTCTTCAGGACATGCAGGTCTTCATTTTTAAAGGGAACTTTAAAACTGAACGGGAAAGGAAGATTCATGAATTAAAATGTATGGAGTTATTTAATACATTAAGACAGGGCCTTCATTTAGGGTCAGGTTTCATGTCACACTATGTGACCTAACTGAATCCAGACTCCTGGACTATTTACAACCGACCCTAATTCATTGTATTATGTCTACAATTGATGTCTATCTATCGGTAACTTCCTAATTTATTGCCCATGAATACCTATCACCAGGCACATTTCAGGGGCTGCTGCCGCCTGAGGCAGCAGCCCCAATGCTGCCCCTCCTCCTGCTCCGCTCTTCTAACTTCCAGCGTCGGATAGGGTGGCGGAGGGGCTGCATCGCTAGTGCAGAGAGCGATATTGCGCTTGCTGCACTAGAAAAGCCGAATTTCCGTTTTAAAAAACAGAAATTCGTCTCTTAAAGTTACCAGAGGTGGCTTTTTGCTGCCCTTGGTAACTGGCCGCTCCGTGCTGCCTGAGGCAAGATTCTCACCTTGCCTCATGGCTGGAGTGCCCCTGCCTATCACTTATTTAACAATATATATGCTGTGCCTTTCTAGCTTTCATTTGTATTTTGCCTGACAAAGGGGCCTTGATGCTCCGAAAGCTTGCAATGTATTTTATTGTTCGCCAATATAGGTATCACTTCTACAATACTTTTTGTATTTGTTTGTTTTTTTATTTGTTATTTTTGCTACTGGCTAACACGGAACTACAGTTTTTGTTCAGTATCAGTTGAGAAATGGCAACCCTGAAAGGGAATGTGAAGGCAATCACTGAAATGTACACCCCACAGTACAGCAATCGCTATAGAGGTGCATTGAAACCACAATCTGCGCAGAACTACGATGCAAAGTTTTATTCGCACAACAATGACTAAACTGGATCAGCCTACACCACTTTTTAACCCTTGTAATCACTTCTTGCTGTTGTCAGGAACATGTATGAAGTGAGAATGTAGTAACATAAACCTTTACATGTATGTTACTCTAACATTGTTACTAATCATTTGTTTTATTGTGTATCTATTACTACAGTGTGTAAATCACATTGAGAAAACATCTTAAAAACCAAAGCAATATCCCTGTAGATAGTACAGGAGCAATCTCAAGGCATTACAAACCACTCTTTCCAGTGTAGTGATAGTGAGACTTGCTGGGCTAACAGCAGAGAGTGCAATTTTTCTATACCAACGCAGAGCTAAGCCTGGGATTTGAATTAGGTCTCAGCTGCAGGATCCATTTATTTCCATGTCAAAGGTTTTTAACCTCTACCCTTGCTCTTATTTAATGGTAAAATGGTGAAGTGGCAACTATTGCTCAAAAGGGGACAGGATCGTCAGTTCCTCAGTTCTGTATACATTGGAAGTGATATTAGGGCCTGATTTATCAATTACCCATGAATCCAGTAACTTTACATTAGCAACATGTGGCTGCTATAGGTCTAACCTGGGTGTGCATGAGCACTAATCAGTTTTGTGCAATGAAATGGTTAAGTCACCTTCATTTCAAAATCTGCAGTCATAGTTTTGTCTCATAATAAACCTGGAAAAGTCATGCTTTTTTCCCTCAACTTTTTCGGGATTTTGCCGTCAAGAAGCCAACCTGTAAAAATTTAGTAAATTATGTTTTTGCAATTTCCTCAAAAATTTAACATTTGTCCAAAACCAGCAAAGGCTTACAACCTTTAGAGAACCTAAGCAGTTGGTCCCTAAATAATAAGAAGGAATTAGCATATGCAAAGACAACATAAATATTGCAGAAATGACACTGCTTTCAGTCTATCTTAGAAGTATCCCAAACTTCACTCTTTCCCTTAACACACATCTCTCTCTCTCTCTCTCTCTCTCTCTCTCTCTCTCTCTCTCTCTCTCTCTCTCTCTATGTATATATATATATGTATATAAACTATCACATGAATGACTAGACTGTTTTTAAACTTATAACTGAAAGAATACTGTATTTGTTACAGATCATTTGTTTTTTTTTTAACCATTCCAACCACAATTTTCTTTTTAATGCCTTTAAAATGAGCAAAGGGTTTGTTATTCTAGCCCAGTGCTCCAGAAACTCAGAATATAAAACAATGCAGGCGAGGATTTCACAGTGTTATGGTGTAAATGCTCCAGTGACACACGCTCAAGGTGACTCAAGGCAGGCCGGCATATTAAATTTCCTGGTTCACAGCTCCGAGACATATCCGATGGCATCTCTTTTTGTGCAATCAAAATATCACCAGGCATCTTAAGTGCTTTCTTTACCTTGGTGGATTTTCAAAAAAATAATAATGCTGACTGCCACAGAAACATGAAAAAAGAACTGTAGGCAGAAATGTCAGTGTAGAATACAGAGCTGTCCAAGCTGCGTTTCAGAGAAAAATTCTGATATTTCCGTGCCATTTAATGAAGAGGCCGCAGCAACTGCTAATGCTAACCCTAGCCTAATTGTCAGAAGTTCCACAGGAAGGAAAAACAATGACAGAATACATTAAGGGTAAGGCCAGACGAGGATATTCGGGGAGGTTTTGTCGCCTGGCGACTTATCGCCACGTCTTTTACGTGACTATCTCCCCGAACTGCCTCAGCGTTTTTTCCCCATAGGCTAGAGCGCAAAATCGCCTGCGCTAATGCACACGCGGCGATGCGTTTTCAATAGTCACCCAAAGTTGCCTCAGAAACTTGGCAGTTCGGGGAGATAGTCGCGCAAAAGACGTGGCGATAAGTCGCCAGGCGACAAAATCTCCTCGTCTGGCCTTACCCTAAAGCACAAGAAAGGGGTTCTAAACCTTTTTTTCACTAAGGTCCCACTTGCTTATCAGAGCCAACACCCAGGCACCACCACTGAAATCATAATTAGGGTTACAAACATCAAAACAAAACATTAATGATATACACTGTATATTTTTACACCGTCTCTACTAAACAAAATCAAACACAAAACTGAAATGCAGTGTTTTTTCTTATATCGAATGAAGTTGGTGGATACTGAATTCTAATATAATTCTAACATCAAAAACCCATTGCTATTATGACACAAGGGGCGACATTTATTTTTACACAGTAGAGAAATGTATCAAGTTTAGCCTTTTGCTCTGTTTTCATAGAATAATGGTGAATTCTACAGCATACCTACCAACATTTTGGAAATAGAAAGAGGGACAAAAAAAATTTGCTGAGCGAAATTTTATTGACCACGCCCATTTTGTGGCCCCACCCCCAATTACCATGTTTGTTTTACAAAATTTGGCAGGTTATGAAAGTTTGAACACATTTCTGTGGTTTTTATGTGTTAGTACAGTTTTGAAGGTGAATTGGATGCAAGTCACAGTTTCCCCAAGAGACCTGCTTATCTTAGTTGTTATAATTGTTTCCTTGCTTATCTTAAATTGTTACAAATGTATCTAAGTGCACCTGCCACCTATTCTGGCCAATTAGGTTTAAGAAACTTTGTATCTTTTTCAGTGCAGGAGATCAAAGAGAAAGTCAGGGCAATTCAGTAACAAGCGGGTTGAGCTGTCCAAACCAGGACTGACCCAAGAAAAATTTTGGGAAGTATGTTACTGCAGCCTCACTGTACGTTACAAACAGGTGGCTGCTCTGCTAAGCAGGAAGTGAACAATGCACAATGTGAACCTGCTGATGTAATTGCAATGTATTTCTGCAGCAAATGCAATTTAAAAGATTCAAAACTACATTTCACACCCCTCAAACGTTATATAGTAGAAATTTGTCTTTTAGATGTAGTTTCACTTAAAAGTGGTTTATTTAAGTCTGTTTTAAGTTAGTCACTGGCTGGCACGGCTTCTTATTTGCTTTTCATTTCAAATAAAAATAAATTACCCAGCCTCTGAATGGAGCCTAAACACTGCTGGACTACAGAGGCATCTAAATAGCATCTAGCGAAATGACACTTGCCTGGGTCCATTTCAGATCTGAAGCTTTATTGCTTTATCTCATGCTAAGGGAAAATGACATTTTCTAGATGAAGATGTGAAATGTAGTGTTGCAAGCCATTTAACTGACAGCTGCTGGAATGATGTATATTTCAATTGCAGTCATCTTGTAGATCAACAGATCTGGGAAGGATAAGATGCCAGGCAGGTAGGAGCTGCTCGATCACAGTGACATGTTAGAAAGAGGCTCTTTGCAATGGCTTTTTTCATTGCATTCAGAAAAATAATAGGTTCCAGGAAAATGCTACATGGAGAATTAAAAGCAGAATAAAATTATTAGAAAAGAAAATTCTTGCTGAAAATGCTACATTTAATTTGAAAATGCTACATTTAATTTAAAAATGCTACATTTTAATTTTTTATGATGTCCATAAAAAACATGGGGACAGGCTCAGCAAATAAACTGCATGAGGCTTAATGAACTTAATGCTGTAGTTGTCTTCCCCTGCCTCTTGTTTGCCCGATCAGCAGGGTACTGTGCCAACAAAGCAACGAAAGGGGACTACTAGGCAAAAATAGCTTTCATATCATATAACAGGGTCGACTGGAGACAGCCTACAATTTCTTGCCCAGGGCCCACCTGTGCTTTAAGTTACCCTTGGATCTTTCTTGAAACAAGGCATGGGCAGAGATGGGACGCTTCAAATTGCTTAGAATTACATATACAAATAGCAAAGCCAGCACAGTATTTGCACGGGCACACCAATTGCATATTTGTATTATGCAATTATTAATTAATTGCTTCTATTTAAATGTTTCTAGCTAATACGCAGTGGATCTAGCTGTGAAGCTTGACAGCACCCAATAACAATTGAGCGAGTGCACAAAAACAAACAAAACTTCATTCCTGGATATAAAAATCACTCAGTTTTGCAGAAGAAAGATGAATGATGATATACTGATTTTAATTACTGCAATATGATGTAAATTAGTGTAATAAGTAATGAATTTACTTTTTACTTCTGGAATCAGTTATATCCATTGTATATTCAAGCATGGGGGGATTTGTTTCTTGGCACTCAAGTCACACAATTGCCTTGCAAGACAAAGAAGGATTCCAATTTCTCAATTTCAATCTCGACACTGCTGTCTGGAAATGCTTGTGACTGATTGAGTCATGTAATGTAATAAATTGTCTTACACTTGCTCAGTTCTTTTTTGCTGATCTCTCTTTACCTCTTGTAGCAGTTTTAGGTTGGATGTGACCTGTATGTTGATTTTATTTACCCATTTATTGTACAGTGCTTCAGTAAAGTGCTTTATAAATATGTGTTGTTAATAATAATAATAATAATAATAATAATAATAATAGATGGATGGACTGTAATAACAGTTTAAATAATTAGGGTTATGGTTAGCAAAAAGATATCCATTTAAGCCTGGCTAATACACTAACATACACTTTATTCCACACCTAACCTTCCACTTCTAAATCGGTATGGCTGCGTTATACACTACTCAAAGAATGCAAAAAATATGTAACTATGGCTGGAGAAAGCATACATAAATCACAATCTCTGACATCATTGTCACTGCTAAAAATTAACATCTGTTAAATATCAAATGGATTAGATTTAAGCATCGCACGCAAACGTACCACCCCATGCATAGGGGATTATGCTCCTTACAGTGCTTGTAAAGTGATGGTTCTCACTATCTGATTAATAGACTGATTTTTGGCTGGAGGAAAGCTGATGTATGCTACATGAATTCATGAGTTTAAACGAGGAGTGCAGACACACTTTCTATTGCACTGACATTTAAAAATACATTTTAAAACATTTGTTTTGAAATATATTTACTTTTATTAGCCACATTTGTATTATTACGATTAACCAGCAATAATAAAGCTCAAACATATTCTGGTTTCTATCCCCTTTAACTGTTGGGTGTGGGAAGTATGAGATTTTAATATATGTGAAATAGCAGCAACTAGTTTATCACAACAACATAAATAACTGGCTGTTCCGCCTTCACATTAGCAGGAAGCCACGGATTCCATTAAATGTATCACCATTTCTACGAGTTCTGCCGTTTCAACCATGTTTTAATGACTTCTGCAGCAGAATGCTGAAGGAGGCAAGGGAAATTCTTTAGGTAGTTTCTTCCCTTTAAGCATATTTCATACATTAAGCACATTTTTTACATTAGATACCCAATGCTGGGAAATCAGCACATATATTTTGGAGGTATATTTTGGAAAGGAGCAACAACCCCAAAACTGGTTGGAGGAAACTCTTTTCTGGGAATAGGCTACAGCTTTGGGATAAGGAGCATGTGATGCTAGATAAAGTCAGAAATCTGTTATCTCAGAGTTCTCCAATGAAAAGCATGGAGGCACAGGGCATAGGAGAATATTGGCAGTTGTACTACTATTACAGCTGGAGAGCTGCAGGCTGGATTACAAATTACAGGGCCCACAGAGGGTCATACTGTCCCCATTATCAGAACAACTAATGACAGCTCTGTATGTTTTTATCTATCAAACATGCCCAGCAAGACAGAGATGACTGAAAATGATGTCGGGACAGGATATAAGCAATGACATCCCTTTTCCCTAATATATAAAAGAGAACATGTCCTATATACATTTAAAGTTTATCATCCATTTACAGGAAAGTATGACTGAACTTCCTTCCTTCTCTTCTTATTAATTTCAGTAATGGGAATTGTCATATTGCTTGATTCTGGGAATTGCAGCTTGACAGCAGCTAGATGGTCACATGTTGGATAAGCCAACATGTACTGTATATAGGGTTGCCACCTTTTCTGGAAAAAAATACCGGCGTTCCTATATATTTAGCTTTTTTTCCCAATTAATAACATTGGGATCAGCCATCATTTTTACCTTCCAGGCCGGTAAAATACCAGCCAGGTGGCAACCCTAACTGTTCATCACTTACTATTACATTATGTAATAGTAAGTCATTTGTTCTTCTAGTGAGTTTATTTTCTGGCAACTGGTCCTCTTGAAGGTTGTCAACTGCCCTCTCTACACATATATTAGCTGTGCTCCACCTCCTACCACAGGTAATTTGTTGATTAGTATCTAAGATATTAACCTCCACACTGCCAGAAATTGTATGTCCAGTCTGAAATTTGGATCCATCTGAATCCACTAAAATCACTGACCTTTCCCCTTGGTTCATTTATCTTGACTACTTGGGGAAGCCATGGTGGCTCATTGGTCAGTACTGTTGACAATACTAGGGTCCCAGGTTCAATCTTAACAAGTGCAACTTCAAGGACCGTCTTCTGCACAATTACTAGTTTAAGATATGCCAAATAAACAAATCAGTGTCTATTATCAATGAAGACTAAAGTTGGCCATAAGTTGGTGAGGTCACCAAACGAGCGTATATTTCCCTGATATTGGGCTGTTGGGCACTAGGGCCAATGTTCACATCACAAGGAGGAGAATATGGCGAGATCCTCGGATCGAGGAGTGCATCAACTAACCAGCCTTGATCCAACTGGATTTTAATACCCATTTTAGAGCCTTATACACTGCCTAATAAATTGCAGACTCCTAAATGGGGACTTTAAAGCCATTTGTATATCTCCAATTTACATGAGTGCAGGTGGAATGACTACCTATATCCAAGATCACCAGGGGCACAGATAAATAACAAGTATGGTTTTTATTCCAGTTGAAGGCAATTTGTGAAATGTTGCCTGTTCCCAGCCATTGCTATTATTATTATTACACATCCAATCACATGGTTATCATCAAGTTCATGGATCTGATTTCTGAGTGCTGTTGGATGTCCTTGGACCCGTTTTTATATGTGAGCAGAACTCTAATAAACTGGAGATGTGTACAATGCCAACATTTAATTTTTCTGCCCTAAGAAAATAAAAATGGTAAATAGCTTCAGCTCCACTTGCTCACTTGCGTGTGAAAATAGAATGGCTAAAAGAAGAAAGAAACATTGGGTATTGAGGAATTAATCAACCCACTGATCTGCATACATAGGGACAATGCAAAAACCTTCTTGTCCAAATATGTACATATATTTTTCCTGCAGATACAAGGCACATTCTCATCAATATTTTGAGTAACCAATTTCTTTCTCATGGGGAGTTAGTTGTTTCCTTTTAATTATAAAAATATACTAATGGTATACATACTTTCAATGTCTTGCAAAAGTATTTAGATGCTTGATTAACTCATTTTACTGAATAACAAATCCTATACACATATTCTACACAGCTCATTCTACACACAAATTCAAGAAAATTAGCACTAAAATGTTAAACATTTTAGGGTTTATTTACTAAACTATGATTTTTTTCTGGTCAGAATTTTAAAGGACCAGTAACACCAAAAAATGAAAGTGTTTTAAAGTAAAGAAAATATCATGTACTGGTGCCCTGCACTGGTAAAACTGATCTGTTTGCATCAGAAACACTACTATAGTTCATATAAACAAGCTGCTTTGTAGCAATGGCGGAAATTGAAAAAAGGCTAAATGGCACCGGATAAGTAATGGACAACAGATAACATTATGTTCTACAGAGCTTATCTGTTATCTGCTGTGTAACTTGAGCTTTTTCTCCTTTGAATGGCTGCCCCCATTACTACACAGCAGCGTATTTATATAAACAATAGTAGTGTTTCTGAAGCAAACACTGCAGTTTTACCAGTGCAGGGCAACACTGCATTATATTTTAATTACTTTAAAACAATTTCATTTTTTGATATTACTGGTCCTTTAAAGGGGAAAAACACCATTCTTTCATAGAAAAAAAAAACTTAATTTTTTTATGATTTATTAAACCCAGAGGCTGCTCAAAGTCTGATTAAAAAAGTACTCAATCTCAAACCTGCAGAGGTCATGTAAAAGTCAATGGCAAATGTCCTGTTTACTATTGGAATATATGATGATCTGCTCTGGGTTTCGTATAATTATCCAAAGAATTTGTGGTTTTCGGGTTATAAGTTTTCCGGCGTCAAATTTGAAAACATTGTACGATTTGGATTTTTTCATGATATTATCCAGTCTTTTCCCACACCAAATTTCGAGTAAATTTAAATACGCTAAACATGTGCATGGGAGTTTGGTCAAAGTGTTTTTAAGAGAATAGGGAGACTTTTTTGGATTTTTGTAAATAACCCCCTGTATGTGTCATTGTTTTTTTATTAAAGGAACAGTAACACCAAAAATTTAAAGTGTTTTAACGTAATGAGAATATAATCTAGTGTTGCCTTGCACTGGTAAAACTGATCTGTTTGCTTCAGAAACACTACTATAGTTCATATAAACTAGCTGCTGAGTAGCAATGGTGGAAATTGAAAAAAGGCTACATGGCACAGGATAATTAATGGATAACAGATAACACAATTATGTTCTACAGAGCTTATCTGCTATCTACTGTGTAACTTGAGCCTTTTCTCCTTTGAATAGCTGCCTCCATGGCTACACAGCCGCTTATTTATATAAACAATAGTAGTGTTTCTGAAGCAAACACAGCAGTTTTACTAGTACAGGGCAACTGCATTATTTTTTCATTACTTTAAAACATTTTAATTTTTTGATGTTACTGGTCCTTTAAAAACCATAACCATAAGTGTTGTGGAAGCACTAAGATCACACAGCACACAATTGCCTTACAACTGACTTACTTACACAAGTGAATCATTCAAATAACTGCTTCATTTCCTGGATAGAATGCCCATAGTGAAGGAATCCTTATTCAAGTTGTGATTTGGAAAGAATGGTGTAAAAATGATGATTAAAGAGCATTCTAAAGAAGTTAGAGTAATACAAATGCATGAAGAGTAGTGGTAACTGGTGGTTTAATTTTTAGAAAGTGTAAGCAACATCAATCCACCCAGGCACAGACTAGAACTATTCATCCATCAAAACCCACTGAGGAGACAAGGAGAGATGTGAGAGAAGTCACAAAGAAGCCAATAATCACTTTGAAGGAGCTGTCGAGTTCAGTTGAGACTGGATTACAGCTTTGCCTAACGCAGACTATAAGAGTATGTGGTACAACAGACGTTATTACCATGTGAAAGTATGCCAGGAGTATTCCCAAAGGCATTAGAGAGTGACCCAGTTTGAAGCAATATGTGTGGTACAAATCTATTGACATGACATATGGTAATGGCAGAATCACGCTGTGGGGTTGCATCAGCACATGATGCAACTGCCCATTTTTTTCAAATAGAATGAAAAATCGATGCTGCAAAATACTAGGAAATACTGCAAGTAAACCTGTATCAGTCATCTTAAATCTGAAACATAAGGGAAAGTGGTGCCAAAAAAAAAAGGCCAAAGTAATGCTGAAATGGCTCCACAGGGCAGATTTATCAAGGGTCAAATTGAAAAATTCTAATTTTTTTATGGCCAAAACTGTCAACTTCTGCTAGGGAATTTTTAAAATTTCATTCAAGTTTTCTTAAAAATTAGAATTTCGAGATTTATCATACTCTGGCACTTTAAGAACTCGAATTCGACTATTTGCCACCTAAAACCTGCAAATTGCTGTTTTAGTCAATGGGAGAGGTCCTGGGATCAATTTGGAGTTAATTGCTGCCTTCCTGACATTCAAAATGAGTTTTTAAAACTCGAATCGAATTTGATTTGAGTTTTCAGGTCGATCCTATTCACCCGAGTTTTGAAAATTAGATTTTTTTAATACATTTCAATTGGTCCAATTTCGAGTTCATGGGAGCTTATGGGAGTTTTAAAAAACTCCCATAAATTCGACCCGTAATAAATCTGCCCCTAAATGTCATATAAATGCCTTGTTAAAGTCCCAAACTCAGTAAAACGGAGGCCGTGGCACTGATTGGAGGGTGCATACCATCAGCTGAATAATAACACCATGGAGCAAATCTGCCTGTGTGCAAAGCTGGCATAATCTTCCCTCAAAAGACTTACATCTGCAAAGTTGGCTCTAAAATATGATTATTAACATGTATTTTTAGAACGCCAACATATTGTGCTGTGCTGAAAACAGCATATTTCAAAAATTTTAACATTTGAGTTTTAGTAACATATGTCTGTCTGCACACCTGTCATTCCAGAATTATATCTTCCTGATGATAAAGGGGATTGCTAAATCCAAATTTGCCTTGTAAATTCATATCCATCTGACCAGTGCTAGCTCTCTCCTTGGTGTCTGCTTGGCAGGGGTGCCAAAAATTTAGATCTGGATCTCAAAATGGCACCTGACTTCTTGCTGTGATTGTGAATTTCAAGGCTAAAAAAAATAATAATTTAAATAATTTTTATAGTGTAAAGTGAAGTTTATTTTGTTTAACCAAAATCATAAAATATGATATGGAATTATTTCTTAAGGTGACATGTCCTCTTTAACAAAATACACTTTTTTTTTTTTTACATATCTAAGTATTTTTATGGGGAGATTTTTCAAAGAATTAAAAGTGATAAAATGATAAACTACTAGGGTTGCCACCTTTTCTGGTAAAAAATACCGGCCTTCCTATACATTTATCTTTTTTTCCCTATTGATAACATTGGGATCAGCCATAATTTTTATCGACCAGGCCGGTAAAATACCAGACACATGTAACGTCCATGAAGAATGCTTTGGATGGCACACAGAAGATCTTCAGATAAATGCCTTCCAGTCTATTCCCATCTGCTAAATGGGCACAGATAGCCAAGAAGCCAGGTCTTTCCTTTCGGAGCCAGAATTTTCTGCCTTTTCTATAATTATCTTCTTATTTATTATGCATAACAGATGTACCAGTGACTTGTTTATTTATCATTAAACTGAGTTCTGTAGTGTATTACCATTCAACATAATTCATCACTTATAACATTGTGTTTCAATTTATCATAAAACAGTCAATCTAGATGAACAACAATTCAAGTTGCTGCTCTAAATATGAATACAAGACTTCAATCACAATATGTTGTGCACTATATTGCTAAAGATCTTATGACAGGGAACCTTAACCTAAAGATCAGGACACAATGAAGGGCCCAATACTGTTTAGGCAGGATCATCATGGCGCCTCAACTTCTGACTGACACACTGTCTTATGAGCTTCAAGGAGAGAGAGAGCTTCAGCCCTTAAAGGTTGCCATAGACGCACAGATAATATCGCACAAAACTAATTTTCATACGATATCCGGTTTGTGTATGGTGGGAAAAGAGCAGACTGATATCGGAAGAAGACTTGGATATCAGTCGGCTTGTTGAACGGGCTGGACGGAAAATTTTGATCGAGTGCCTTTGAAGGGACCCAAACATCGCCCATTGTTAGTGCTGAATCGTCAGATACAGGTAGAATTCTGTAGTTTCTACCTGTATATCTAACGATTCAGCTCTACATGGTGTATCGAAACAAACGATCTTGGAAAGATCTTTTCCAAAAAGATGGTAATTGTTACGCCTATGGCCACCTTGTGATAAAATTGTATCATTAAGCATCATGTCAATCCTGAATTATATCTATTTACTCTAGTTATTAGTTAGTTCAGGGATCAAGCAGGTTTGACAATGTCCTCCACCAATGCAGTGACAATCTTGGTCAGTAATTGGTGCAGTCAGACAAGGACGTGAAGAGGAAAAATATTGATATATCAGTCATAGTTCCAAGAATATCTAGACTAACAAAAACATTTTGTTCCCCGAATCTTACCCTAGAATCATTGTGTAATGCATATTAACCAAAATATGAAGTAATTTGGGTTGCAAGCTTTTAGGACATTTTGCCCGTTATGGAACACCAACACCTTAAATGAAGTCAGATCATGCCCCACCACAGTGGCTTCTAGAAGCAACCATGCTGAGAAAAGTGGTGTAGGTAAATAGATAGACACCCCCCCAAAGGTTTTAAACATTTCTGTTATTCCTTTGACTCCTTGACATTTATGCCCAAATGCACATGTTTACTGCCTCGATGCCACTCTGATTGCCCTAACTTTTACCACTCCATCTGGATTTGCCCAGCCCTTACTAATTATTGGAAACAAGTGACCAAACTCATACATGATTGATTTGTCATCATTGTATTTGTCATTGCAGCTCGGATGTTAATTCTTGCAACTAAATAAAGAGTTGAAAAATGAAACATTTTTAAACAGATAAATTCATGGATACACAGTTCTCAATGCATACCAATCATTAGTCATAATGTGCAAGGCTTCAGGTCTCCTTTCAAATTGATCTTGTGTTGGCCAGTTGATCAGTTATCCCATTTTTAAGAAACCCTCCTTGTGTGTACAAGCTAAGAGAGCCAAGGAATGGTTATACTGTAGCTGCCAATGAAATGAAGAAAACAGATCACGGACACTGTGCATAGAGAGAATTGTTGAAAGAATGTTTTGCTTTTACCTTTTTCTTTTGCCATTGATCACACCCACATGATACACAGTGTTTTGGTTTGCTAGAGTTCTCTCAGGATGATCTCAATTCAGCTACATCACATTCTTCTAAAGAGGAAACAGCTGCCTTATGGCACATTGCACTGCCTTTATTATTATTTGTATTATTATTATTATTATCGGGTATAACTTATGAATGCTGTCATCTGTTTTGATGTTTTTAAATATGATGTTAATTTAAACACCACTACCTGCATAACAGGACATTCCATTAGAGATTAGTGGGCCAGCAGGCACCTGTCACCTGATACTATTCAAAGTTGCCAGCACATGTGTTGAACACCAACTGCTGATGCCAGAACACCCATGGCAGGAACAAATCACAAATTAAAATGACAAGTTTCAAAGCACTAAGATTATTTTTCTCTGGTGCACGTCCATCAAAGACAGAAGAGCTTGGCATAACCCAAAGGCAGGTGTGTTGTTCCCTTGTGAGAATCCAAACACTCTCTGAATCAGTTCTCCGCTTGCCACAGGATAACTATCATTAAACACACAAAAGCTGTTTGTTGGAATTTAAAACATTTATAAAATGCAGCAAATTACAGTAATTAAAATACTCTTAATGCCACCGCCCTAAAGTCCTCCACAGTGGGGCAAATTTCTACGTGACACAACCAATAAAATAAACTTAACAATGACCATATATGTTGACAATTACATTATATCATGGGGCTAATGCTTCTATGACACTGGAAGATAACAGAATATATCGTATAATGCACTCGGCACAAAACTTGACTCACAGCAAAGTTATTTGGGTTTATAAATGAATTAAACTATTTAGACAGATATGTATTATCAATATACAGTATACACTCTCTGCCTGTACCCGCGTTTATCTGGATCAGGAATGTAGCGCACCATTGTGCAAGGCAATCTAAACATGTACAAATTAAAGGGGAAAAAAACAAAATCCAAAACAGTCAGCACTAACTTATCCTGATTTATATAACATGTACAAGCACACTGTACTGCTTTACAGTTACTGAGAAAAATCAAATCAGGTTTTCTGGACAAAAGTTCTGTGGATAATAGGCTGTAAATGTGATAGGGACATTAGATTATAAACTGCAGTGGGCAGATTATGTTGGCAATATATAAGGATTAACAATAATAAATACCTATGCATTTATTATTACTTTCCATAAGTGTAAGCATTAGTCTTTCCATGAACTAAATATTTTTCCACAGTGCAAACAGCAAACTCCAGTCACCGCCAGGCTACAGCTGGGTGGCAAAAATCATTATTACGAACCTATCGCTCGATTTGCTTCATGTGACTGATTCTGCTTATGCCCACAGGGTAGTGATTACTAGCAGGGATCAAGTTGGTATTATAAGCACTGACATCTATTGCTGGAGACACACCAGTCTGCACATGAATCACTGCAGGCCATAGCTAGTGCACCTGCTTGGAGATTAAATATGTTTGTCCGAAGATGACTATTACACAACAGGAAGAAATTTATCGAGCCAAGTGGCTTCCACAGAGAACAATTTATGGAATTCATTATGCCCCTACCTATCTGATGTAAATTTCCACTCAATACAACAGCTCTGTGCAGCAGAATTAAGAATTTATGTAGCCAATCTATGGCTTAATGGATGCTGCTGTAATACCAAGTTTTAAAAGTACCAACCACTGGAGTCATTTACTGTCAATGATGCCCTGTGGCCCTCCAGCTGTAGTTGAAAGAAAAGCTCCAGCATACTCTACAATTGCAACTTTGCTGGACAATCATGTTACAAAGCAAAAGGCCTGCCTGCCAGGGAAAGAAAAAAGTAGAATTTTAATAAAGGACATCATGCGGCAAAGTGAAGATCTCCAGTGTTCAATGAGTTTTAGAGGAAAAACTGTATTAGAGAAAATATTAGTGCTAATTAGCAGTAGGAAATGTAAAACCATTATCTGTGCTCTGTGGAGCAATTATTTGCTTCTTTTAGGAAAATCAGCCAAATGAATCTGCTACATTAGCTTAGATACCAGGGAGCGATGCATAAATAAAACCAAATCAAAATGAACAATACATATAGATAAACTTCAAGTTTCTAACTTTTCTGTCCCTTAAAGGAAAACTATAACCCTAAAATGAACACTTAAGCAACAGATAGTTTATATCATATTAAGTGGCATATTAAAGAGTCTTACCAAACTGGTCTATATATTTAAGTAAATCTTGCCCTTTTACATCTCTTGCCTTGAACCATCATTTCGTGATGGTCTGTGTGCTGCCTCAGAGATCACCTGACCAGAAATACTGCAGCTCTAACTGTAACAGGAAGAAGTGTGGAAGCAAAAGACAGAACTCTGTCTGCTATTCCGTAATTCAGAGCTTCCTGGATATTGGGTTTCTGGATAAGGGATCCTATACCTGTATTATGAAAATGGTTTATTTACATGAAGCAGGGTTTTACATATGAGCTGTTTTATGCAATATCGTTTTATAGAGACCTACATTGTTTGGGGGTATAGTTTTCCTTTAAAACAAGTAAAAAAAAAGCTCTTTAAGATGAACATGTGGCAGCTTATTTATAGATTTATTATGCTCACAGCACACAGGCAGCTGGTTGGATCAGCCAATTCTTACTTCCACCTTAGAGATATGACAACTATAGCTCTACATAGCACCTATATGGCACTTATTACAATGCCAGTTTCTCTGCTCGCCCTCAGGCAGCCTAGTCTAGCTCACTGCTTAGACTGATTTAATTGTAAAATTGAAGAGTGAACACTGAGGGGGTTATTTACTAAAACTCGTTTTTGTCTGAAACTCGACTTAATTCCTCACCAGGCATTTATACACTGTAACACACATTGCTCGCCTACTAACTGCTGCTGTTTGCCATTTTGCAGCTCCTGTTGTTTTCATTTCCACAGCTTCTGGTGCCTGCAGGCAGTGGGAAGCTTCAGGTAATAGCCTCCTTTTTTTTTTTGTTATTACAAATCCCCGTGGAGCACTTTTTTGATATGAAGCAAAAATAGATAATGCAAGGGAGCTCACTGCACAGGGCATCTGGGGCAAGCATATAAGCTTATAGAATATCAATCAATATAGCAGACATATACATAAACCAGAATTATGACCCAAAATGACACATTCATAAAGGCAAGAGGTAGGATAGTTTTAAATGCACTACCACTAATGGAAGTGATAATGAGATTCTGCCCCTGTTAATTGTGTTTATGTATAACGTTAATTATATAGTATATAATATGTACAGTTTTACATAGTGAGGACACAAACACTTAAAAAAGTATAAATATACAGAGATTAAGTGCATGTTGTAAAAGGCCATATCCTGTAAAGCTTACAATCTAAAGTGCAGGATTCCTTAAATACCATTACACTGATGACTATGCTTGGAGAGAATATGCTCAGCTCAAGTCTCACTGACCACTGCTACCCAGATATAAGAAAGTGATTAAAGTTTACACACATGGACAGTATTGCTCTGGAGGAGTCTGGTACTGTCTTCAACAGTAGACAGTACTGGTTTAAATACTTCTGTGCACATTTAGCGACCTTTGGGTTTCATACAAATCATCTGCTGCCTGTGTGAATTTCGATATGCTAAATTTCCTTATAGATGGGGTTCAAGGTTTGGAATTACATGGACATAGAAGCTTTACTGAATGAGCCTTGTCATACTAAGTCACTGGCAGGTAAGCAACATAAATTCAGCATAAGGCTCATTTACAGCAAGTTAGAACAGCACAAGATAAATGGATGTTTTAATTCAGGGGAAAGTTTAATTATTTAAAATTTTAGGACACTTTAAAATAGGGATGCACCGAATCCACTATTTTGGATTTGGCCGAACCCCCGAATCCTTCTTGAAAGATTCGGCCGAATACTGAACCGAATCCAAATCCTAATTTGCATATGCAAATTAGGGGTGGGAAGGGGAAAACATTTTTTACTTCCTTGTTTTGTGACAAAATTTCCCTCCCTGCCCCTTATTTGCATATGCAAATTAGGATTCGGATTTGGTTCGGTATTCGGCCGAATCTTTCAAGAAGGATTCGGGAGTTCGGCCGAATCCAAAATAGTGGATTCGATGCAGAAAGATTCGGCCGAATCCTGCTGAAAAAGGCTGAATCCTGGCTGAATCCCGAACCGAATCCTGGATTCGTGCATCCCTACTTTTAGAACACCTACTACTGCTTAAAGGGATTCTGTCATGATTTTTATGGTGTAATTTTTATTTCTAAATTACACTGTATTTACACTGCAAATAATTCACTCTATAATATAAAATTTAATTCCTGAACCAGCAAGTGAATGTTTTTCAATTTATAATATTGGTGTGTAGGCAGCCATCTCAGGTCATTTTGCCTGGTCATGTGCTTTTAGAAAGAGACAGTGCTGCACTATGGAACTGCTTTCTGGCAGGCTGTTATTTCAGCTACAGCTGTTGTCTTGTGTTAGGGAGCTGCTATCTGGTTACCTTCCCATTGTTCTGTTGTTAGGCTGCTGGGGGGGGGGTGATATCACTCCAACTTGCAGTACAGCAGCAAAGAGTGACTGAAGAAAAAGTCACATGACTGGGGCCAGCTGGGAGACTGATTTCAAAATTAAATATAAAAAAATCTGTTTGCTCTTTTGAGAAACAGATTTCAGAGCAGAATTCTGCTGGAACAGCACTAGCAACTGACGTGTTTTGAAAAAAACATGTTTGCCCATGACAATATCTCTTTAAGGCTTGAAATAGATAGAGTTTGCAAGTATAAACACACGTATGTTAAACATATCTTCATTAAGACTTAAAGAAACAGTAACACCAAGGAATTAAAGTATATTCAGGTTAGAAAATATAATGTATTGCTTGTAGTGCACTAGTAAAACTGGTATGTTTGCTTCAGAAACTCTACTATAATTTATATAAATACACGGGCAGGTGACCATACACAGGCAGATTAAAGCTGGCGATATCGGTCCTTTAGACCGATTCGGCAGTTTATCTGCCCGTGTGAGGGCTTCTGACGGGTCCCCCCGATCGATATCAGGCCAAAAATTGAGCGGATATCGATCGCCAGGTTTGATTTTTACTATGATCAAGGACCGCATCAGCTAGTTGATGCGGTCCTACGACCCCTCGGCACCCATTCTTTTCATTGTAATCTGATCGTTCAGATTAACCCAATATCACCCTGCCATTAATGGGCATATTGGGGAAAGATCCGCTTATTTGGCAATCTCGCCAAACGAGATCTTATCATGTATGGCCACCTTAAGCTGCTGTATCGCCATGGGAGCAGCCATTCAAAGCTAAAAAGGAGTAAAGGCACGGATACACAGATAAGCTCTATAGTATGCAATGAGATTCTTGAGAACATACGGTATCTATTATCGATTGTGTGTCCTGTGCTTGAATGGCTGCCCCAATGACTACACCGCAGCTTGTTTATATAAACTATAGTAGTGTTTCTGAAGCAAAACCACCAGTTTTACCAATGCAGGGCAACATTACAGTATATTGTCATTCCTTTAAAACACTTTCATTCTTTGGTGTTACTGTTCCTTTAAGGGGCTTGGAATGGCCAAAGAAATACACAAGTACCATTAGCATTTTTTAAAAAAAATATTCTAGTAATAAACATGTTTTTTTTTTTGTTGAATAAATTGCTTCACAAAGGCCCAATATATGCTTTGAAACAGTGACTGGGTATTTTCCCCTTTGTCAGGCTGCTATCAGTTCTCAGTGAATGTTTTACTTTTCTAGGTCACTTTAGCAGCTCACACATCCACATCCATCCACAGAGACTAATCTGATAACAAATCCTCACTCTGACAATTGCCAATTCAAGTCAGAAAATCATATCGCCACCATTTGGCTGACCTCATCATGCAGTGTGGGAATATCTGCTGTCATGCAAGACCTTCATGGAGATAAATGGGTAGGTGTGCATTCCCCCAAAGTTTATTTAGGCCTACAAGCTGCCAATGAACAGAACACGTTCCGACCCAAAGAGGAAACGTCCCACATCATTAATTACGTAGATCCTTATTTACTGGCTAGTGTACTGGAAAAAGGATCAATACAAAACTGACTTCAAGGTAAAGAAATACCAGCACGGAGAGCAGAATATCTGATCTAAAAGAATGTGTTTAGTAAATATTAATGCAGAGGTGCCCAGACCAATTTGCAGTCTACTGTACTGAAGCTATTATGTCAAGGTTTGCCTGTGACTTCACTGCATTGCACAAAAGAGAACAGCCAGTGTTTGTATCTACTGTTTATTCCAATAGGAAGTTCCCAGAAAGGAGCTGTTTCTGGGCAATAATGGGCTGCTGATTTCTTCATACTGATCATCAGCCTGAGATTTACCTTTTGGGCATCACAAGCTTCTTAGAACATCACAAGCTTCTTAGAACATTTTCTTCTTACATACAGTAGCAATCGTTTACTTTTAAGAAGCATATTTATGGAACACTATAAAGGAGCTAAATCAGGATGGTCCCTATATGTGCATGTTGCAGCTAATGGGTTTTAGAGACCCTGAGAGTCTACATTTCAATATACACATAAAAGGAAACTAAGACCTATTGTTAAAGCTCTACCCCTTGATTTATTTTTTAAAGTTGTGGGCCCATATATTTTCTAATACTGTTATATTTATTTCTCGGTTATTGTTCAGTAAAACAAAGTGGCATAGGTAGCCTTACTTTGCCATGCAAACGTGAGTGACTGTGATTGCTAAAGGAGCACTTATGGTTTGGTGTATTTGGTAATCAAATTCCAAAAGGTTTTTAACAAACAACTCAAATAAAAATGTGATCATCATTACTGAGGTGAGAATTAAATCTCTAGAGGCATTGCCATGAAAGCTTTCCATAGGTGAAAAGGGAAGCAATCCAAGCACTAGAGGCCTGAGATTGTTGTCCTGGAAACACAACAGTTCACATTTCTTGACAACAATTAAAAGGTCCCAAGTTACTTACTGACTACAAAAGGAAGCAGCAAAACTAGCTTGAGACCCGCAACGGATGTCTATCAATGTGTAAAGCAGCTTACAAATTCAATTACTCTGATAGATATTGGACATGCTAAATGTAATTCTATTTCAATTAGTAAATTCTAGACAGTATGAGACTTGTAGACAACCATTAAGTATTGAATTTAGGCGATAATCTATGTATACCTCCAACAAACACTGTGTTAGTGATTATCCATTTCACAGTCTGAGTGTGTCTGTTGGAATCTCTTTAGCATTTTGCAGGCTACCAATACAGGGACTGTCCTGACACTGGCTGTGCGCTTTCACCAAAGCTCTCATATCTCATGCTAACATATAAAACATCTCTCTGTTCTACTGCTGGAAGGAAAAGGGGAATGGGATTCAGCCTATGCATTGCCTACAGAGGGTGAAAGGTTGGCAGTGTCATGGGGAAGGCTGTCTAGATGCAAACACCATATTCCTTATGTCACTAAAAGCCAGATTCAGAGATCACTGACAGATCAATTGAGATGTCATTTGCATTTGCCATGCTTAAAACTGACCTACTTAGCAGCTTTAGTAAACCAGAGAGATAACAGTGAACACCTGCATACGCACTATGCCATCTGCTCACTTTAAATAAATATGAGCTAGTAATGGTGAGAGTATAAATGAGAATATCCACACTCATGAATGAATTGGTTAACTGGAAGAACCCAAAGTGAAGACAGTAAACCATTAATTTGCATTATGCACACTTCAATAAGATGAATAAGAAAGTGAAATATAATTCATGATTTCAAGTACTAAAGAGGATGAGGCCTGATGATATACAGCCACTAGTATTTCCCCCAAATCTGGTGACACCATAGCTGGTTGCTACAACCAAACTGACATATCAACAACCATAAAACAATAATCTCAAATCCTTTAAATCTTACAATCCTATGTTTAAAGCATCTATTCCAAGTACACAAACAAAAAAGGATTAAAGAATATTTTGGAAGTATTTAACATTTTATGTTTATATTGGAGGCAAGGCAGACTTTTTATTTGAACAAGACATATGGAAGAAGGGTACACATAAGCTTAACTCAATTCCACTCTTGAAATGTTCTGTATATAGTTGAAAACAGGCCGTCAAAATCACCACCTCTATATAACACATCCTATTTCATGCAAAGATGCTGATCAACATTTCTTTACATTTTTTGTACAATAACACCAAGGAAAGGTTAAGTATATTTAACAAAATAAGTCTTCTTGGGCAACATAGGCCAGTTAACATCTATTTAAAATATATTAAAATATTCATGAATATAGTAACCCTTTTATATTCTAGTCGTACAGAGATTAAAATCAATGAGGCTAACTTACTAATAAAGCCTAACTAAAGTAGTAGGCTAGAAATGTTGTACATTATGTTTTGGGCTTCTGTACCAGCCCAACGCAACAACAGCCCTTTAGCAGTGAAGATCTGTGTCTCCAAAGATGCCCCAGTAGCTTCCCATCTTCTTTTCTGCTGTTTCACTCACATGATCTGTGCTGCTGTCACTTACTGAGCTTAGAGACCCACTCACAATATACAGTACACATAGAATAGAAATGTCACAATATAAGGCTGATTAGTAATTAATAATTAACAGATAATTACTACATGGCAGCATCAGAAATTAATAATCAGCCCTGTAGCGTCATCTTATATTACAGGCCAACCTCATTTTCTGCTTAATAATTTGTGACGAGCCCTAAGCTTAGCTTCTCAACAGCTGCTCAGAGCCCACTGAGCACATGAGTGTTGCAGACACTTTCCAAGATGGTGACCCCCTGTGACAAGTTTAAAGTCCTGGATCATTGCTGCTATTGACAAGCTGAAACTTTAGGCTGGTGTAATAAGTTCAGTTTATAAAATATGACATTTTTAGTCACATTCATTTTTAGGGTTTAGTTTTCCTTTAAGGCCTTAGTTACATGATTTTAAAAGTTGTAGATGTAAAGCAAACAGGCTGGAAATACACAGGATTATCTGAAATGTGACCATTTTTAAGGATGGCTGAAACTATTTTGTAAAATTAAATGTAGCAAAGAACTAAGGCCCCATTTTTTTTTATATTATTGGATGACACTAACTTGCTGTATCCATAACAGGATTCATATGCATGTGAGTACTCCCCAGAACTACCCTCACAAAACAACAATTAATACCTAATCTATGTTTAATACTTCCATATAATCATATTTATGCAATAAAGCTCTGATGTTCAGTAGCGGCTGATCTGTTTACATACAACATATCAGCTATGTAGTTAGAAAACAGGTAGAAGCTGCATGTACTAGTGACTAACAAAATCTGTGTGCATATCCTTAAGTAAAATTGAAATCTTAAAGGAACAGTAATATAGTGTTAGCATGCACTGATAAAAGCTGTGTTTGTGCATCAGAAAAACTACTTTAATTTATATAAATAAGCTGCTGTGTAGGTGTTGGGGCAGACTTTAAAGCTTGAAAAAAGGAACATGTTACATAGCACATAATAGGTAAGCCCCAGGGTCGGATTGGGGGGCCCGGGGCACACCGGGACTACTGTCCAGGGCCCCATCCGCCCCCCTATTATGACGTGCCCCCTACTATGTCGTGCCAAGCGCTCATGCGTGAAGGCGCTGCTCGATGCGCCTATGTGTATATCAGCTATCAGTGAATAGGTGCCGCGCGCATGCGCAGATGGTGCGGGACTGGCCCGGCAGGGGCCCACCGAGTTTTTTCCAGTTTCCCACCGGTCCAGTCCGACACTGGTAAGCCCTGTCCATTACAATGGTGTTTTATGTGTTATCTGTTTTTTAACCTATGCTTTTTTCATCTTTATTGCAACTTCAATGGCTGCTCCCATAGCTACACAGCAGCTTTGCTTATATAACCTATAAAAGTCGTTCTGAAGCAAACACTCCAGTTTTACCAGTACAGAGCAAATTACTTTGAGTAATTAAGTACTTTCAGTTTTTGGTGTTACTGTTCCTTTAAATATGACATCAGCACTGGACGGACAAAACAATATTCATTTTGCCGTGGGGTCACATAATCAATTTTGTAATACGATTAGGAAGGCACAAATGAGCTCTACAAGCCGTCACTAAACACATTCGAAATTAATCATATTTAGGGGGAAGGAAAATTGTGTACAGACTTACAAACATACAATCCATTGGACTGGAACAAGGATGAAGCAGAGCACACTCCTCAATTTTGTATAAGAAGCCCCGGTGCACAGCGTAGAGGGTGCGGCAATCCCCAGACAAATGCTTCAGGTAAGGATACACTGGCACACGAGGTATAATGCAATGCAGGGTGACCCCTTGCTTATTTATTTGTGCGGACGTGCAACGTTTCGGGGCGAGCCCCTTTCTCAAGCATAACAACGTGACCAAGTGCACACCATATAACAAGGAAACAATTAAAATAATTAACATACACAATAGAGAGCACCACCCTTAAGCCCTCCCATCATCTGTGTGATCCGAATCCACCTTCATATGGCTATCTTAAAAAATGTCAAGCCAAAGTCCAACGATAAAAAGTGCTAAAAAGCAACGTGATCTGTGCTCAGCAGTGAAAAATGTCCCATTGAGTGAACATAATTCCAATCTCCTTTAGGATTAATGCAACCATAAAATGTTACTAGAAAAAGGATAAAAAGATAAAAATAGATACAAACAGTGCATAGTAATAACATTACAGATAAAAAACTTACAAAATTGTAACACAGTTCTTTTATAAAAGGTAACTCCTTTATGTTAGAATCTAGCCCTACTTAAAACCAGAAAGGACTACCACGAGAAATGTTCACTCAATGGGACATTTTTCACTGCTGAGCACAGATCACGTTGCTTTTTAGCACTTTTTAGCACTTTTTATCGTTGGACTTTGGCTTGACATTTTTTAAGATAGCCATATGAAGGTGGATTCGGATCACACAGATGATGGGAGGGCTTAAGGGTGGTGCTCTCTATTGTGTATGTTAATTATTTTAATTGTTTCCTTGTTATATGGTGTGCACTTGGTCACGTTGTTATGCTTGAGAAAGGGGCTCGCCCCGAAACGTTGCACGTCCGCACAAATAAATAAGCAAGGGGTCACCCTGCATTGCATTATACCTCGTGTGCCAGTGTATCCTTACCTGAAACATACAATCCATGCCATGTTTGATTCTGATTGTTAGTTGGCTAACTATAAGCAGGTTGATTCTTTACAAACACACAAGATACATAATTTCCACATTAAAATTAAACTTTGATCAGTCTGGGGCATAAATTAGTTAAAAAAATAAAAATAAAAACTATCTGACATTAGTCAACCAGATTTTCTACAAAGCTGATCAAGAGTTAAATGCAATAGGAGTCAGATGGATCTATACTGGAAATAAGAAAGGGCATAGGCCTTGGATAGGATGACTAGAGATAGGGCCAACTGAGATCCTTTAATACAGTCATCCCCAATCAGTGGCTTGTAGCAAGATGTTACTCCCAACCACTTGGATGTTACTCCCAGTGGCCTCAAAGCAGGTGCTTGATTTTTGAATTCCTGGTTTGGAGGCAAGTTTTGGTTGTATAAACTGCCAAACAAAGCCTCCTGTAGGCTGCTGGTCCACAATGGGCTACCAAATGGACAATCACAGCCCTTATATTGCGCCACCCAGGAACATTTTTAATGCTTGTTTTATTCCCTGATTCTTTTTTACAGGAATGTGGTTCACGGGTAAAAAAAATGTTGGGGGAACCCCCACTCTAGCACACTGTCAGGGCAAACCAAATTTGTCAGCAGACCAAATGGAACATTTCCCAAAGAACTGTTTTACATGAAACAAAAGCAAAAACTAAAGAGAAACTGCTTTAATAAACCTCCTAATCCTCCTCTTCTGTACCACCAAGAATATTGAATACTGTTAACATTTATAGGACAATAAACTGAAGACAAAAATCCAATAGAGTCAAATTTACATGTTACACAAGAGCAATACATTGTAATGAATTGTTTTATGGTGTTTGCTTCAATGTAGTAAAACTCAAAACCAATATCCAGATAATATATTACTGATGATGTAATTATCAGGTATACTACTAAATTGTCTGATTGCAATTAAGGATATATTTTTTGTTGATTCAAGGTTAATCATTTAGACTTTATAGGAGATCCAGACATAATAATTCCAGCCACACACACTGGAGACCTAGTTTACCATGTGTTTCAGGTTATTGGCCAGTCTGGAAATGCAGATAAGCCCTTTGTGACAGATTGAATCAATGAAGGCCAACCATTCATGTGTGCTCATGATGCACCAATATTTGGTAGACTGTTGGACAACCTAGTCATAGATTGAGCTTTGCCATAAAGGTGGCCATAGACGCAAAGATCCTCTCGTTTCCTCGATTCGTACAATAGGATCTGTGCGTCTATGGCCAGCTTTAGGCATGAAAATGGAAATTGCTAAATCAGTATCCAGTATTTTGCTTGCATTCTCTACTCATCACACACCATAACTACTCTCTACTATTGCTACTGCATCCTCTGCACTCATTCCAATTGAAATGCAGAAAGATATATTACAGACCTAAATAAAATATTTTTTAAACTCCTACCCAGTATCCAGACTATTCTCTCACTCTTTTGACACTTAAAACTAATACCTATTTAAACAGATCTGGTTCCCTATTAATATAGTATTTGTATTTAAATATTTAGTTTTTCTCATCAGTACTGCACGGTTACGTCACCAATTTTCCTTTCCCGCCACTGGGGGTTTAAAATGGTTGCAGATTGTTTGTGTTTGCACTTTGAGAAAGGCTAGAGCGCTAGCCGAAACTTTGGTCGTATTTTGTTAAATATATATATTTGGACGGAACGATCTGATATTTGCATCCACACATGTGACCACATACCACAGTTTTGTTCATTCTGGCACGTAAGCAGAGCCTTTATGGTTTCCTTCCAGGTTGGTTCATAATCACCAAAGCAAAGTACTGAAAGCATGAACAGATCAGACTTCTTGTGCAGATAAATGCACCTACCTAGAGTAACTCTCACTAAGAATGTCCAAACACCAGTGAGTTGGCCACAGATGTGCAGATTTTAGCCTTGTATACGACAAACGATCGGACATCACAATCTTTCAACCTGCCACTAACCATTCAAATGAAATAAAGTAAAAGATCAGAAAATGTTCTGGCCGTGACGGCAACCATATAAAATTATGTCCAACAAATGGCAGTGACAGTCACCCATTGTTATCATCGGATAGGCAATACATGCAGAGAAATTATCGCTAGCCA
This sequence comes from Xenopus laevis, assembly GCF_017654675.1. NCBI lineage: Eukaryota > Metazoa > Chordata > Amphibia > Anura > Pipidae > Xenopus > Xenopus laevis. The sequence goes on along the minus strand of NC_054372.1, from coordinate 160,839,451 downwards.
ACAGAAATCTGCTAACCTGTCCAATCAACTAAACAATCGATCCCCATGGTACAAAAAATGTCGGGCCGATTCACATGCATTACTTTATCTTTACGCCTATGGCCAGCTTTTACCTGTATTGTATTCTGACAGGCTCCGAGGATATATACAGTGGAGGATTACACATGTATGGCCTCATTTCTACTTTCCGTTGGATATAGCCCTAGAATTGTGACTGTTATATAAATAAAGCCTCCAAAAAATTTATAATTAATACTACAACTCTGCAACCTTGTGAGATACATGGGAGGTAGAGTGAGTTTGAAGCAGCTAAAAGGTTGTTTATAATTTCATCCCCAAAGGTTTATATCAGTTATAATTAGGCAAAAGCTTTAATAAGACATCCAATCTCTCAATGATTAATTATTTAGCACTTGCAATTACCTAAGAACACATGTCTGATTGCTGTCTGCATTGCTTCCATGGGGTATTTCTGTATTCCATATGGTAACCCTTGGGATAAATACCCAATACACCCTGTACAACCACATTAATAATATATAACCAATGTAAGACTTAATGATTTTTAGAAAAGCAGACATGTAAGCAGGATAAAAATGTTTTTTTTAGATACTTGTATCAGTCTGAATCAAGCCACAATGTCTGTAGTTTGTTTAAACCAAGCCAAGGTGGTACAGGTCTCATGGCTAAATAACATTTATTAGGTGGTAAAAAGTGCTCATTAACCTTTATTTATACCTGGTGTTTGTACTTTTTTTTTTTTTTTTACTGAGCAGTGACCCTGCAACAAACTAGGTTACTGCTAACCAATAAAAAGGCTGTACAGCAGAGGAATATATATTCCTCGGCTATAGAGGAATGGGACCTGTTATCCAGAATGCTCGGAACCTGGGGCTTTCCAGATAACGGATCTTTCTGTAATTTGGATCTTCATACCTTACATCTACTAGAAAACCATGTAAACATTAAATAAACTCAATAGGCTGGCTTTGCTTCCAATAAGGAGTAATTATATCTTAGTTGGGATCAAGTACAAGCTACTGTTTTATTACAGACATTTAAACATTTGCATTATTTGATTATAATGGAGTCTATGGGAGATGACCTTTCTGTAATTCAGAGCTTTCTGGATAATGGTTTTCCGGATAACAGATACGATACCTGTACAGCCGTTTTCTTGGTGTTAGCAGTAACCTAGTTTGTTGCAGGGTTCTATTATAACATCATTCTTTCTTGGTAAATTTCCAATAAGAACAGTATATTCTGACTTACGAAGAGTTCAGCTATCCCATTAAAAGCCCATGCACAAATGTGGGCCTTCATGCCAGTATTATTAGCCTCAGTCTGCCTGAGACATTATGATTTCAACAGGCTGAAAATGGAAAGTCTGTGAATATAAGAGAAAATCTGTTCACCGCACATGGCAAGCTGCACTACTTGGGGGTTTGTAACCTGTGTCACCTTTTAATGCAGTGACATTTCAGCATTCCATACACTTAATCTGTAAACAATATATGTACAAAGAAGGGCTGCATAAAGCAATTAATGCCCCCACTGTGGTTCTAGAGCAATACACCAATTAATTGGATCAAGTACAGTAACTTGAAGGCTGATCAATAACGTCTGCAGTAAAAGGCAGAGCAGAATGATGGATAGAAAATAACTTAAAGCCGAGCCACTGAAAGAAAGGCAGGAGTGTAATTAACTCCACAATACCCATTTCCAATCTGTGAGCAGATTTAAGCCACTTTGCAGCTAAGGGACCTACAACACCAGGATACACTCATCACCAGCAAAAGGACAAACGTAGGATTTGATTAAAATAGCCCTGTCTAGAACAGAACATGCGCCAGTATAATAATGTAATCAGCCTGACAGTGCCATTTGTCTGAATTAGCTACAATTCCAGATACAGAAAAAAATAACAAATTATAGATCTTAATTTGTGTTTCTTCTTGGTCAACTAACAGTGACCTCTGCTCTCCTGCAGGCACTTTTTATTGCCTTGAATGGCTCTGAGGGTAGCTCCCACTGGGAAAAGATTTGGGAGCAGCTTGCCTTCTTCTACGTAAACAAAAACAGGATGTTTGGGAGTTAAGATGAATTGCTATGGGTTTCTCACAAAAGTTCTACTAAAGTATAGGCTTCAAAAATATCTTCTTATTCCTGAATATAGGCCATGCTTATAATTATTTTATAACTAACTGCAAGTGGGTACAACCAATCATTCTTCTTTATTTATGCAGCACTGACATATTCCCCAGCACCACTATACATCATTCACATCAGTCCCTGCTCCAATGGAGCTTACAGTCTAAGGTTTCTATTGCATTCACACACAGTACGGCTAATTTAATTAGAAATCAGTTAAAGGGGTGGTTCACCTTTAAGGTAACTTTTAGTATGTTATAGAATGGCCAATTCTAAGCAACTTTTCAATTAGGTCTCATTATCTATTTTCTATAGTTTTATTGGTATTTGCCTTTTTCTTCTGACTCTTTGCAGCTTTCAAATAGGCGTTTCTGACCCCTTCTAAAAAAACAAATTCTCCGTAAGGCTACTAATGTATTGCTATTGTTACTTTTTATTACTCTTATTTCTATTCAGGCCTCTCCTATTCATATTCCAGTCTGTTATCATCATCATAGTTGCTAGGGTAATTTAGTCCCTAGCTACCAGAATGCTTAACATGAAAATTGAAGAGCTGCTGAATAAAAAGCTAAATAGCACAAAAACCTTAAATAATAAAAAATGAAAACCAATTACAAATTGTCTCAGAATATCACTGGATTCGAACCTTGAAACCCAGTCCTACAGCTGAGCTGCATATGTATCAAAAGAAGGTTAGGTGTCCCAAAAAGATGCTAGATACTGATACTTAAGGGCATTTGTATGGAGCTGTGTAAAAAATACAGTCTATTGCACAATTTACACAAGAATTTCAATGTAGTAAGGAAAAGACACCTAACAATTCATAGCACATAAGGCAAAATTTGCTTGTTTTTTAATGGGCCCAAATGGGGATTATGTCTGAGCGCACAGGGCCCAGTCCGACCCTGTGTGGCGGCAACTGGGGGCCGGAAGGAAGTTTAGGAAGCAGTGGTAAAAGCAGGTCTGGGCAGGCGGGGCTCACCGAGCTTTATTCCGGTGTCCCGCCAGCACAGTCCGACCCTGTATATAAATGCACCCTTATAGATAGTGTAAATGGGTGATTTTATTCAAAATCCAAGCACTACATTTCTGCTAAAAATAGATACTTACCTTTAGCTTCATGTATTACAGCTATATTCCTTACATCTCTAGAGCATTCTACCTGCATCACGGTTAATTCAAGATATTGCCTCTATTCCCGGTTAAGTCACCCATCAGAGACTGAATATGAGAAGATATTGATGATGAGATATTGAGCACAGTGTAGCTCAGCTGGTTCTCTCAGTATACAATATCTTTTTTAGCAAAGCTAGAGGAAAACACTTCTGAAAAATAGATACGCCCTCCAGTCAACTTCCTAAAAGGAAATCCGAGACTATCCCACCCAACAGCCTATATGTCCTTGCGGCACATGGGTCATCAGTTTCAGGTTTCTGCAGAGCAACTTACAGTGTCAGCTCAGCACTGGCAACATAATCAATTAAAGATTTGATATTACTAAGCCTACACCCCCAGACAGTATGCTTACAGCTTCAAATAACAAATAATGTTACAATTTATGACAATTAATTTACTTTATCTGCCATATCTGTCATTATTTGTACTTGCTTTTATTATACAGTGCTGCAGAATATATTAGTGCTTTATAAATGCTTGTTAATAATAGTAATGATAATAATAATGGAATAAGCACCTAACAAAACACATTGTTTAGGCACATTTGAGTGCGTACTCAAAATATCAAATATTATACATATTGCTGGGCAAATCCAGTAATATCCCCTATAGGGTAAAACTTGACAGCAACTTCACAATAAAGGTATGGGATCCATTATCTGGAACCCGTTAAACAGAAAGCTCCGAATTATGGAAAGGCTCCCATAGGCTCCATTATTTAAAATTGATTTCCTTTTTCTCTGTAATAATAAAACAGTAGCTTTTACTTGATCCAAACTAAGATATTATTAATCCTTATTGGAGCAAAACCAGAAATTGGGTTTATTTAATGTTTGCATTATTTACTAGTAGACTTCAGGTCAGAAGATCCAATTTACAGAAAAATCCCTTATCTGGAAAACCCCAGGTCCTGAGCATTCTGGATAACTGGTCCCATACCTGTACAAGTATGGCATCTATTATCCCAAACCAAATTATCCAGAAAGCAATGAAATAGGGTATTGCCATTTCTCATTGAGTTCTACTAAAATAAAATGTTAATTTTTTACAGATTTCCTTTCTGACATAATAAGATAGGACCTTGCACCACTTGAGGATGACTTAGGTAACATAAATTCAAGTTGATATCAAAACAACTCTTGTTTTGTATTAATGGTCAAAAAAGCATTCCACATAGTAGATCACATACTAGTATCTACATTTCATTATTTGAAACAAAAAGGCTATTTTTTGGACACTACAGTAAGGGGTTATTTATTAAATAAAGCAAATTTTTACTATAAAATCCAAATTTTTAGTTCGGGGATGGAAATGGTCTGAATCTGAAAATCCTCAGACCTGCCGAGGTTGTATATACAGTAAGTCAATGGGAGAGGTCCCTATCCTATTTGGAAGTTTCTGTGATCTGCACTGGATTTTGTCCAAAAATCTGACTATTTCTGCCTTTTTCAGGCAAAAAAATTTGGATTTTAATAAATGACCCCCTTAGAGATCAATAATTGCTGCTTGTAGCCCAAGTAGGCAGCCTCCAAAGATTCTCCTTTGCTATGTGCCTGAAAATTGGGCCTCCGTAGGCCTCCTACCTGTCTGATAGGTGGTCCAGCCCATTGTACCTAACCAAATGAGTATATTTTATTATGTATACTCAGCTTAAGCATGTGCCAGAGAAGCTACTGATCCCCTTGTGGCACATATGACTTTAGGGTGATAGCATATTGTCATCCAGGGGAGATCTGGCCTATCCCCAACTACAAATCTTCTGCAAATACTTTAGCAATGGTGTCAGGGTGAAATCAACTGTGGTAAAACATGAAAGCCCAAAACTCCCCTTCTCCTACATTTCTCAAAGTTATTATATTCATATGTTCTGCCATTGGTGATTCAAAGGGTATTTGCAGGAGATTTGTGGCTGTGTGAAGCACAGATTTCTTGTAAATGCCAAATCTCCTCATCTGCCATTACTGTAAGCAGGAGCTCAAGAGACTATTGATCTCCCTGTGGGACATAATATTTAAGATAGAGACCAAGGCTACTGGTCCCACAAGACATTCCGGACCCTATACTTTTTCATACAGAGTGTTAGCCATGTGCTGCTGGCTGGAATCTCAATGTTAAATCTGGCCACAGGATAAGAGAAATCTTACAATAATAACTCCGGACAAAGCAGCATTCCTGGTATTTCCCAGTTTACGTTCTGCTTCCTTAGCACAATTGCTGTTCACAGAATGTCAAGAAAAGGAAAAAAACTCACTGCAGCTCATAAGAAACCATGCTTTTTGTGCTATGGCATTTCCTTTATATAAACGATGTCACCAGAAGAAAAAAACAGTGCATTGTATGGGCTTGAATCTCGCACAAATTAATTGAGGCAGTCAAACTACTAACTCAAATTTTTGATTTTGAGACTTATCGTTTCTAATAAAACATAAAATTGCCAGTAAATCATTAGGAAGTACATTTTCAACATTGAAGCTTTTTTTTTTTAAAAAAAACTTTTTAAAAATTGGATTAGGCAATACAGCTTTGACTGCAATTGAAGTTTTCTTTTGTGAAGGGAAACTTTAAGTTTTAGAATGTTATAGAATGGCGAATTCTGTTTCGAGTATAGAATGCTGAAATTGGTTTCGAGTTTTATAGTCTTTCTTTGCTTTGCTCTTCTGACACTTTACTAGCTTTCAATTACCCGAGCAGCCAAAAAAAAGATTGGTCTTTGATGCTACAATCTTATTGTTACTGTTACTTTTTATTACTAGTCTTTGTTTTCAAACTATATCCTATTCGTATTTCAGTTTCTCATTTATCAACTACTGCCTGGCTGCTGGGGTAATTTGAACCTTAATACCCATATAGCTGCTAATATTCCAACTGGAGTTGGTTTAATATCCATGTATTTTTATATATTTTCTATAATGGTAGATTGACTGGCTCCTGATAAAAGTGACCTACGTCTGAGTGTGTATGAGACACTGTTGTTAAGAACTAAGGAGTATGTGAAAATAAATAAATTATATAACTTAAAGCCAATTTTATCAGCTAGGAAAATATCACCTACCAGGAATCTTCCAAAAAGATTACATCTTTTATTGCATAGCTATTGCTGACAAATCATTTGGGCAGATTCTATTTATTTCTATGGGATTTTTAGAATTGTATTTATCAATGGAGTTCACCATTTGATAAATATGCTTTTGAAACCCCCATAGGAATGAATAGAAAGTAGGTTTTTCTGTGGTGAGCTCTAATCTCACATCTTGATAAATCTGACCCTTTATATGCAAATAATTACATTCCTATGGGCTTAATTGCATATCAGTAAGAAGCAATCAGGGAACGCATCCCCTTTTGGGTGAGCTAAACAGCATATTAGTCACATTTTGGGGCCTACTTACTAATATTTATATAGATTTTCTTATGCATATTTGAGTAAAAATGGTGTGAAAATACTCTATATTTATAAAAAGTTGACTATTTAAGAGCGTGTGTATGTGTGTGCAAAAGTGAGGAAGCTAGTGACGTGCAGTTCGACAAAATATCAACCTGCAACAGACCCTTACATGCACATTTGCTACCCGCAACTGGCCTTAACTTGGTGTGTTTCCATATTTATAGGTCTGCACCCGTCACACCTTGTTGTTACTGAAGGAGCCGGGTGCACAGGGGCAAATCTTTAAAAGGCAAATGCTGATGCAGAATGGGGCAATGTGAAAAGTGGAAAAGTTCAGCCTGCACCTGCCCACTAGAGAGTGCGTATAAGTGTGTGTGCTTTTCTACTATTAATCAAGTCACTTACAGATAGACTGGCTTCCAAAAAAGTGACCTGAGTGTTGATGTGTAAAGGTGGCCATACACGGGCAGATAAAGCTGCCGATATCGGTCGTTTGTACCGATTTGACAGCTTATCTGCCCGTGTATGGGGGCTTCCGACGGGTCTTCCCGATCGATATCTGGCCACGATATCGAAATACCCCCGATATAGCCATGCTGTTTAGTGGCATATCGGGGAAAGATCCGCTCGTTTGGCGATGTCGCCAAACGAGCGGATCTTTGAGTCTATGGCCACCATTAAAGACTGATGTGAATGAATGTAAAGGTGGCTATACACGGTCCGATAAAAGCTGCTGACAGACTGAGTTGGCAGCTTATTGGCTCGTGTATGGGGCCTTCTGATGGTGCTTCACCAGTCGATATCTGGACAAAATTTGGGCAGATGTCGATTGGACAGACCTTAAAATCCTATTTGATCGCCGACAGCATCTGTTCGTTGATGCGGTTCCATGATCCGACCGCCCATACTCGTGCATTATGATTCGATCGTTGAGTCCTAGAGGGGCCCAAACAAGCGGATCTCTCTGTGTATGGCCGCCTTAAAAGTGTGACACAGTCCTTGGTTATCTCTATTTGAGAAATTTTGTAACAGCCATTATGCAAGATTTGCATTCTTAGGTGAAATAAACCTATGTTATGGTTGGTCAAATCCCAAATAATCAACCCCACCCCATGGGAAGGGCTGCTTTTGATCAATCTGACTGCAGCCTCCTGTCAAAATAATTTCTAAAGTGCTCTGAATGCTTTCCATGAGAACATGAATATTGTTTAATCCATACAATGAACCTCATATGCAGTTCAGCGTTCCTGGTGAAAATATGACTTCAAGACTTAGCAGGAAATCAGGCAACACAGAGAGAAAAGTATCCTCATTGGCTTTGTGCTTGTGCAATGAAAGGAGTTGTTGCCGGAACCATGCATCATGTGAGGGGAGTTCTAGCAACAGTCATTTCAACATGAACTAAAGAAAACAAAAACAATAACATATCTACTCACACAGTAGTGATTTTAGGAAGGTTCATGCACCATTGATTTTTTGCTTTTGTTTTGCTTATTTGACACTGCAGATGAACTACAGTCTCAGCCTTATTTTATTCACTATAGGGACAATGAAGTGGCGCTAACGATTGTGATGGTTTAGTGGTTTTGGAGCTGAATGCTATGATTATCACACTAAATGACTCACACAGACACCGTGAAATAAACATTTCTTTCTGCTATTCATTTGTGAAATTTAACTATGCCTGGGAATGCTCTGACAAGTCTATTCGTGGTCTCAGTTTCCTTCCCCTGGATGGTTTATAGCAAATCAATTAATCAATTTTAGGTGGCGCCAAGGACACAGGGGAAAGAATCATTTCTTGGGCAAATCTGATGAGGAGAAATCTCCTCTTATATAGAATACCCTCTTCTCAAGTGCAAGCTGCATTCATATGGATATTCTATTTTCTTTGCTTAAAGAGACAAGCAATAAATTGCAATATGCTAATGGTTCTTCTAAAAACAAACTGGTTTAAACCCCTAACATTTCCTTAAATAGAATGACACAAGTGACTGTTGAACGAACATAAATTTCCTTGAGGAAAAGGACAGTGATATTTTTTACAGGCACGTGCTAAGCTAGAAACTTGCAACTGACATGCAGGGAGCATAGAAAATCAAACGCAATATGCTGGCACTATACATGTTAATAATAATAATAATAATAATACTAATAAAAGTGCATGCATGGGTGGTAGGGAACCCTGAAGCTACTGCCAGTCTGTGGAAATTCAAGGGTTCTCTTAGTGAGTTTCATCAAAAGGCACAACTTTCTTGTATCCCATGTGGACCATGAAATAAGCCAGTTGCAGGACCAGAAAACTGTTAAACAAAATGTTGCTAATCTTTATGCCTCCTTTCATAAAATATTGGCAGGTACAAAAAATATTAATAGTAAATAAATACACTTCAACTACAGTATTTAAATAAGTTTACACAACACATTACCACTAATAAAACAATATTGACTACAAATGCAAGTGCAAACCCTACTGACTTACCAGATACATAATAAAGGCTTCATACTGCTAATTATATTGGGTGACTGATTGCTGTGCTGTAAGTGGGTAACTCATAGAATGAGTCAGTCAATAAACATGTTCAGCTTTAAATCATAGATACTAAGGAATGTTAGCTCCAGTGTGCAGGAACATCTTTACTTCCTGTATCAGTCTGATTAGTGATGCACCAAATCTGTAAGTTTTGGATTTGGTCAAATATCGAATGGTTTATAAAAAAAAATTTGCAATAAGTGAATCGAATCTGAAACCTAATTTACATATTCAGATGACATAGATTTAAAGAAAATCTGTCTGTGAACAAGAAAATATGACATATGTACAGTTATCCAGAGCTTTTACGTCATGTCATGTGACATGAACATATTGCATAAGGGTAAGTTCACCTTTAATTCCCATTTTTTTTAAAAAAAATGTTATAGAGAACTATTCTAAGCAACATTTAAATTGTATTTATTTATTAACATTTCTATTCCAAACTTGCATGCTTTACTAGCGTAATTAAACCCTAGGGTCAGAAGGCAGATAAAATCAATATATGAAATCTGAAGCAAGCATGGACCTGTTATCCAGAATACTTGGGACCAGATAATGGATCTTTCTGTAATTTGGATCTTCATACCTTAAGTGTACTATGAAATCCTTTAAACATTAAATAAACCCAATAGGCTGGTTTTGCTTCCAATAAGGATTAAAATAACTTGATTTGGATCAAGACCAAGGTACTGTTTCATTATTACAGAGAAAAATGAAATAATTTTTAAAAGTTTTGATTATTTGGATAAAATGGAGTCTATGACAGACAGCCTTTCAGCTGTGCAAAATAAAAAATGTTTCTAATATAGTTAGATAGCCAAAAATGTAATGTATAAAGGCTGGAGTGACTGGATGTCTAACAGAACAGAACTTCCTGCTTTTCAGCTCTCTAACTCTGAGTTAGTCAGCAACTTGAAGGGGGGCCACATGGGACATAACTGTTCAGTGAGTTTGCAATTGAACAATTCCTTTAATGAGGATGTCTATGTTTCATATAGGGATCAGTCAAGGTGTCAAGGATGATAAACTGCTAAGAACATTGTGGGTGGTGATAGAGATTAAAGGGAATGCAGGAAGGAACAGGGATATTTCGAACCACCAACTTAACTGCCCAGAGATGTACAACCCCCCCCCCCCCAAACACCTTGGCCAGGTTCATTCAACTGAGGCTTAATGAATTATAAAAATAACATATATTTAAATTTAGAAGTCAAAGATTTTTTTTAGAAAAAAGAACCAGCACAAGTGATCTCTCCTGGCATCTGTGAAAGAACACAGGTCTTGGCTTCTATGAAAAAACACAAATATCAAATCTGTATGATTGCTTTTTACAGCCAAAGTATTTATTCAAAGGGTTAATGCTGTATGGCTGAATACATTTATTATGCAAAATAGAAGCTAAAGAAAGTCTTTATTATCAGGCATGATTGAATCATGATTATATAGAGAATGTAAAAAAAAGATTGTACAATCTACAAAGCTCATGATTGCCAGGTCAATCCCTGACCCCATTCCGAGGAGAGGAGAAGGCCACACATCTCTGCAGAGGTTGTGAATGTATTCATGACTTCCATATCAGAGAATAGTTTCATATATGCTGCCAGCTTCTGAGTTTAAAAAAAGAAATCAGCACTGAGTGCCAAACCCCTCTTAATGTAAGACAAGTTCTTCCAGGAATGTGACATACTTCATGTGCCTGATAGCCCCCATCAGAGCTGTATGTTTCCCTCATTTGGATAAAATCCAGGAACTTCTCTTTTCCCGTGTGCACAAACTGAAGTTCTGGACAAAATCCAGCAGCAAATTTCACTGCCCAGTGAAAGAGAGATGACTTATATCATTAAAGAGATGTTTAGTATGGAGGTTTTATGGCAGCAGAGACACAGGAATGCAACTGTCTGGAACATGAATTGTCTCAGGTTGCACCTTCACCGCCTCTCCATACTGTATATTCCTCACCCAGTTATTCTTGGACAAGAAAAAAAATGTAACCACAGGAAAACAGTGATAAAAAAATAAAACATACTCAATTTGTAACCAGTGGGAATTTATAAACAGTGTGTCACATTATCTGCCCGTAATACAAACAGGTATAAATTATTCTGCTCAGAGGACATAAATTATATATACAGGCATTCAGTCTGGCAATGTAACCAACTTAACATTAAAACCAGATCAATTCTGAGGTTACAATGTTGTATATTCTACTCTATGGTATTTCACATTCCACTTATTGTACCTTGCTACCAGTTTCAATTTAAACTAGAATAGAACAAAAATGAAATATTTCAAAAACCACAAAAATCTGCTGCACCTCCATTTACTAACAACTGAAACATTTGTCCCAGCACAGTAACCCATAGCAGCCTATCAGCAACTAGCTTCAAGCATTCTTATGTAGACAGAATAAAAAAAGTAAGTACGAAAAAAAAGTGTATTAAAAAAAAACAAAAAACTCATGAACTTTTGAACAAAAGTGTGAGAACATTTATATTATCAGTTCCGTCTATGCATAATGTATATTGGCTTCAATAACTCGAATATAAGCAGCACCAGAGGGGGGAGGGGTAATAATTTACATTCCCTTGGTTAGTTAGGGCTATTTGTCAGCAAAATGTCAGATTTAAAAAGGGTGAAAGAGTAGACTCTTAGCAGTTGCCTAAAGTAAGAATTATGAGATCTGCAAAGTCATGCACAAAGATTTCACTCATTTTAAACACAACCTTGCTACTTAGGGAGAGAAGGAGAAAAGTAGGGCTGACCAGCACTCAAATGGACGGCCTTACTTTTCTCCTTCTCTGCCATACCATTACCAAAAGCTGGGGGTCTGGGGCTGGTGCACCCAGACCACATTTACTACTTTTGAGTAATTTAGATTTTATTCTGGTGCACCTTGTTCTCTTCCTTCTTGCTACTGAGGGCCCTGCTTCAGTGGATACAATTTCAGATGGGACTTTTCCAAATTGTGGGGCTGACCCCATAGGACACAAGCTCCCAAACCGATGGACAGTCATCTCTGGTGGCCTGACACGGTGACGGGGGAAAGCAAGCTCAGAAGAGAGTTGTAAAGGATTCCTATTTGTTGCTCTATATATTCTTGAAAATCTGTAATCTTGCTATGAGCTAAAGGGGGTACCCTGAGCAAAGGGTAATGTGTTGTATCTACCGCACTTCTGCAATTACCTTCAGCTGCAATGGTGGTGCTGGTTCGCTGTTGACCTGGCACGGTCCCTTAGCAACGGATCCGCACTCACTACATTTTTTTTGCAGTTTTTTTATTTATTTTATTATCACCACAACAGTATCAACATTTCGGGGTGGTTTCACCCTCTCTTCCTGGTGAACCCCCCCCTCCCGAAATGTTGATCCTGTTGTGGTGATAATATAATGTATTAAAAAACTGCAAAAATCACTGTACCCTGAGCAAAGGCTGGACCTCTAAGGAGGGCTTGAACATAAATAACAAAAAAATGGGGTATGGGTTCTACTAAATATTTTATATTCTGTAAATGTGAACAATAATAAAACCCAGGTTTCTCCTTTAATTGGGAGCAAAGGACAGAAGGGCGGGTGTGCAGTATAAATTCTTTATAGAGTTTTATGGTTTTTCTCAAATGAACCAATACCAAATGCATTTACAGTGTTTGCACTATATATAAATGTGTTACCCTTCAGTTTCATTTGTAATAAGAGGCCTGTCAAAACTATATCACAAAAGAATTTTCAGCGTTGCTTATTGGGATTCAAAAAATATTTTCTCTCCCTGCGAGTCCTGCGGTATACTTTTTATTTATTGTACATTAATTTATTTATTTATTTGATTTTTAAATTTACGCTTAATGCCGGTTTAGGCTCACCCTTAAGGTTTGTTGGTCCGGGTGCGCAAAGCCCCAGACCCCTCGTAAAATCACCGGATTCAGCTTCCCAAATATGTAAGGATATAATGTCTTACCCGGACTTCGCTGTGACCCAGGTGCAGCCGCCCTGAGTCAGTCGCTAAGGGAAACGCAATACTGCACACACACCAAAATCCTGGACAGCGCACTCTTCGGATCACTCAAGGAATCGCCTGGTCATCACTTCATTGGTAAAAAACTTGATTTTTATTAAATATTCAACATATTAACAAGCTGTATAACCCTGCGCCATGAGGTCTGACGCGTTTCGTGTCACTGCACTTCATCAGGTCTCTGTCCCTATTTCTAGGGGAATTAACCCACTTAGAACTGCTGTACATATGGGAGTAAGACATGAACCTAGGGGAAATATATCTCCCTTCACACTGTGTTCCAGTTACCGGTTCACAATATATATTCACACTATACACACATACATATGGACAATAGTCACAGAATAGCCAGTTCACTATTACTGGAGGTAAAGAGAGCCATGCTTAACAGAGTTTATAATCAAATACAGTCTCCGTCTATTTGATCGTAAGTGAACTCACATGTAGAAAGTCTAAAGGTGGCCATAGATGCACCAATAATAATATTCAGAGCAAGTATGGCGGGAGACAAGATGACCGATATCGGCAGATATTAGGAACTCCCTAGTTTCGAACCAGAGATCTGTTGCATTCCAGGCACTGCTCCTCTTGCTTGAGCCACAGGAGGCAGTGTGGCAACAGCCTGAAATACAATATCTTCTATGGCACTGCCTCCATCTTCCAGGAATCCACACCCTCTATCGAGCTGCGGGTAATTGTTTAAGGGCTATTTAAGCCTGCATCCCAGATGCCTATGTGCTGGATCATTGGCCCTAGCGCTGACTCCAAGCCTCGTGAAAATCTTGATCCTGTTTCGGTTCCTGTTGCTGCTCATGTTCCTGAATCTGCTAATCTTTGTCTTGTTCCTAACCTGTTCCTATCTGGTCTTTGTTTCCTCTGATATTGATCTCTCTGTTTTGACCTTGACTTTGCATGTACTCTGCCCGTCTTGATCTTTGGCCTGCCTGGCTGCCCCTGATCTGTTTGTCTGCTGCCTGCCCTTGACCTTTGGCCTTAACTCAGACTTATACTGCCTTTTTATATACCTCTGCAGAGGTGTGTGCACATTTTTTCCATATTAAAACTTAAAGTTATACAGCACATTGGCTTGTCCAGTCAATCCTTACAGCAGAAGACTTGGATATCGGTCAGCTCATCAATCGGGCAGGCCGGTAAATTTTGATTGGGCGTCTTTGAAGGCACCTGAACAGCCACTGTTAGTGCTAAATTGTCAGATTGTTTCTACCCATATATCTGATAATTCAGCTCTACATGTATGTATTGAAAACAAATGATCTTTCCTACAACCAATGGTAGTAGATCTATGGCCACCTTTAGTGCACTGGTTCCCAAACTGAGGACTCCAGCCTGAAGACTATTTAAGTTGAAATTTGAGGATAATGCTTATTTGTCCTACTAGAAGCACCACTTAAAGGTAATTTAGGGTAAAACATTGAGTGAAGATATGATACTCCATCATTTCAATATACCTGTAACTCTTGTTATGGGAAACAGGGGACCTGGCCAAGCATAGGATCTCAAAGAAGGACTTGAGCACAATAACTTCATAATTTACTTCCTTTGTTGCAGTGACACCATTAGGAAAGAACCTCAAAATATTTTCTTCAACTGCTTAGGCTAAACACATTCTATTACAGAGCCAATGGAAAAATCTGCACAATAACAGTACAATTAATTGGCACCTCTATACAAACTCATTTTGCAACAAGCTAAATCAGCACTTTTAAAAAAATGAAATAGCTGTTTTTATCACAAGGTCAGTGTAAAGCATGTGCAAACGGCAAGCCCATATTCTATTTGTATAGAAAGCAATTATCAGAATCAATAACAAGTTGAACATAAGCCATCCAGGCTTAAATATATCAGGCCTGCAGTGCTAATTATAAAAATGTCTTTTTAGTAAAATTACCCGGGTTGCTTTAAGGGCAGTACTTAATATTGCATTTGTATTTGTAGCCTCCTAGGCAACAGTAAACAAAGTCACTATGACACATTAATTTTGAAACTGCCGCACTTCAGCCAATCCTTCCCTGGCAATTCGTGGCAATGGCTTCAATAATGGCACACAACATAGATAATAGCAAAAAACTGTGATGCAAGCTTCTTGAGTGAACATACCAGGTATCGTGACAGACACAACTTCTATGAACTTTATCTTACAAATGTTTGTGGAAGTAAAATCTGTTAGACATTGGATAATCTTCCGTTGAATTTCAACAAGGCAGATTGTAATGCGTATTATGTGATTGTGGTAAAAACTAGTGGCAAAGACTCTATCTGGACATTTATGTTGATGTCGTCCCATCTGACCCTAGACTGCACTGTTTTCGCCACAGATAGATTTAGAGCATCCGCTCTTTTCTTACTTGTTTGATCCATAATATGAAGACTCAGAAAATATTCTGGTGGCCTTCATTCCCTCCCTTGAATTGTTGTTTTGGAGACCCTGTACATAACTTTTAGACTGCAAATACTATAATTATACATAATTATAATAAGAATATGTAGCATAAGAACTTGATGGTGATGATAATAATAATAATAATAATACATTACCAGCATCATCATCAACAATAACAACAACTATGCAGATAAATGCTTGGCAATAATAATAATAATGATAATAATATTGAGCAGTGCATGTAAGTCCTGGGAAGTGTGTTTTCTACACCTGTGCCATTCACTTTTTGACATTCATAAAGCACAGATATGTGAAGCAAAACTAATCTTAAAGTAAAAGTAACTAAGATATGAGCTGGAACTTGTTTTACGGGTGTGGCACATTTAAGTCAAGCATAGGAAGTTTATGACTATGGAATGGTATGCTGTTAAAGCAGCAAAACATTCAGTGATAGGATAGAAAGCAGTGCTGCTCTCAGACTATTGCAAGCAGCCTGTTTTGTTTTTTACTATAAGAAAGAAAATAAAAACAGAGGTTAAAAAGGAAATCAAGATGCAATAAATGTCAGGGAGAATTCAAGGAACATGTAATAAAGTCAGGTAAAAGGCAATAGGCAACTATTATATAACCATCAGTATTTGGTATCCAAAGAAAAAAGAAGTTGATACAGTGCTCTCTAATAAAGTACTGTGAGACAGGTTATTTTTTAAGGAAAAGAAGCACCAACCCAGGACAGAAGGTTAGTGATTATTTTACTGGATGATGCCCAACAAATTCAACTTTTTGTTCTCCTTTAAAGGTAAGTAGAACCCCCGTTTTACCTTTTTCAAGGGACCAGAAAAAAATGATGTAAAATCATTGGAAAATTTTAAATCAGTGAAATGTATTATGCATAATCTATAGGTGCGACTAGAGTCCTGCGGGGGTCCATTTTTTGGAACCTGTACCCGTCCCCGCAACCTGCAACCCGGACTGGCAACCCACATTTTTACCCGCTTGGACCCGCAACCCGACCTGCAAGTACCTTATCCGCAACCGGGACCCGCGACCCGCTGACCATCAAGAATCAGGAAGTGCTGTCATTGTAAACCGGACGTGCCATCATCGGAAGTAGGCGTGATCAGAAATAAAGGAGTAAAACAGGAAGTGCTGTCATTGTAAACCAAGTGACATCATTGGAAGTAGGAACCGCGGACCCGCGTCTATACCTGCACCCGAAACTTCTACCCGTAACCCGCAGGGTACCGCAGGATTTGCAGGTAACCCGCGGGTACCCAGGCTGCTGCAGGACTCTAGGTGGGACCAAAAAACAATAATGTAAAATGAGTGAAAACTTAATTATCAGGGGATGTAGAATTGCGGTTCCACTGTATTTAAAGGGATAGTGACACATTCCAAGTTAGCAGGATTGTTTAAATATGCCTATATAAACCCTAGTATTGCTCATCATTTCCAATAGAGGTGCCCTCCTTTTTCCCCATAGCTAAGGTTGCCACCTGGCCGGTATTTTAACGGCCTGGCTGGTAAAAATTATGGCTGATCCCAATGTTATTAATAGGGAAAAAAGATAAATATATAGGAAGGCCGGTATTTATTTCCAGAAAAGGTGGCAATCCTACCCACAGCCCACCACTTACTAATCTGTGTTGATTTCTACAGCTTAAAGGATAGTAACAACAAAAAATTAAAGTGCTTTAAAGTAATGAAAATATCATGTAGTGTTGCCCTGCACTGGTAAAACTGCTGCTGAGTAGCAATGGTGGAAATTGAAAAAAGGCTATATGGCACAGTTTAAATAGTGGATAACAGATAACATTATGTTCTACATAGCTTATCTGCTATGCAACTTGAGCCTTTTCTCATTTGAATAGCTGCCCCATGGCTACACAGCAGCTTATTTATATAAACTACTGTATAGTAGTGTTTCTGAAGCAAACACAGCAGTTTTACTAGTGTAGGGCAACACTGTATTATATTTTTATTACTTTAAAACAATTAAATGTTTTGATTTTACTGGTCCTTTAAAGGAGAGAAGCTTTAACTTTAACTCTCCTTTAAAGGAGAGTTGCATCACGCTTGGGGGTGGGGCAGTGTTTTGATAGTCTGGAGTTTTGTCAATAAGTGTCCTCTAGCCAGTCAGAAAAATTGGCTGCCACCAAGTTTCATGTTCCACGTATCAGTATACACATCCTGTATAATTAAAGGGGTATATCACTTTTAAAGTAACTGTTTGATAATTAACAACGTTTTGGTTAGTCTTAATTTTTTTTTTATTACATATGGTTTTTTAAATTATGTTCCTTCCTTTACTGCTTTTGAAGGGGTTACTTACCCCAGTATTCAAAAACTGTTGCCCTGTGTGGCTACAATTCTACTGTTTCTTTTTATAACCTATCTTTCCATTTGGGGCCTTTCTTATTCATCTTGCAGCCTCTTGTTCTTTGGAGCACTAGGAGGTATATAAAAAGAAGCGCATGGCAGGTTAGGGTCTGGTGCAGTTTCTCGGAAGTCCAGTTAGGGTCAGGTGCGAGTCTAATTTTTCTCGACTAGCACATCGTTAGTAGCCACGTGGGCAGCCATTCAAGAACAGGACACACAGTAGATAACAGATAAGCACAGAAGAATTCATTGTTTACTACAGAGCTTATCTGTTATCTGCTATGTATCCTGTGCCTTTTCTCCCTTTTCAGCTTTGAAGGGCTGCCCCCATGGCTACCCAGCAGCTTGTTTATATAGACTAAAGCAGTGCTGTTCAATTTATTACATATAGTGGGCCAATTGCAGGCCCCGATTTGTGGCGAGGCAACAAAGGCCCGGGCCTAGGGCGACAAGTTGGTAGGGGCAGCATGCCGCCTAGCTGCTTGCTGAGGAGCACTGGGGATGCGCAGCCTGGACTAACGTATGTTTCATGAAGCAAACACTGAACTTTTACCAGTACAGGACAACAGTAAGTAAATTATATCTGAATTACTCAAAAACACTTACATTTTTTAGTGTTACTGTTCCTTTAATTGAACTCTATAACCAGATGAAATTCCAAACTGAACAAATCACAAAAAAAGATGGGGACCTTTACAGAAACCAAACAAACCAATTTCACAGTCCTGCTTAAGGTGGCCACACAATATAAAATCCGCTCATTTGGCGAAATCGCCAAACGAGAGGATCTTTTCCCCGATATTTCACTAACGGCAGGGCTATATCGAGGGTAATCTGAACGTTCGGCCCTATGGCTGAACAATCAGATTACGATGAGCGCAATGGGCTCCGACGGGTGGGTCGGGAGAAAAATCAAACCTTCCCGATCTATATCGTGTTCAGATATCGATTGGAAAGACCCGTCGGAAGCCTCCATACATGGGCAGATTAGCTGTCAAATTGGTCTAAACGACCGTTATCGGCAGCTTTATCTGCCCGTGTATGGGCCACCTTTAGATTTCATGTGGATGTTCAAGCCCTGCAACAGATATAACCACTACTATGTTATGCTTGCCCTTGGGGGACTCTTAAGGCTACAAAGTGCAGTTCTTGTAAACACAGATGATATTTCTAATTTAGAGATACAAAGTGGAGACGATGTTATTATGTTAGGCTACTGATACAAAGTCCTAAATTTAGACCTTTGTATGCAGCTCTGGATGGGATAGGAGGCATTCACCATATTAAAAGCAGCAAATTTGAGTCATACATTTAGAATTTAAATCATGGCTTTTAACCCTTTCTAATTTCAAACGTAAAGCTTTTGTCTTTGTAATGTTTTCCTGTTTCAAACTGTTAGTAGTACACACAATGCAGGACTCCTAAGGGTCACAAAGCCTCTCGAAATAGGGCATTAAACAATTAAGAGAAATAGTGTGTGTGTATATGAGATCATATGGAACAGTGTGAAAGAGTGTGTGCCTGCATATTTTATTATTTGCTTGTTCTACTGAGTCATTATCAGCTTACTCTGGTTTCTGCATGTCACCAATATCTAATGCACAGGAATGACAAAGGAAATTACTGTCACCTACTTGTCTCTCACAGTTTCTCATTCATGTTTGTAGTCATTCACATATAATCAGAGGCTGCCCCAAGACACTTGCCATTTTCTATATGTAATGTCCTTCTAAATGTTATTCTCATGATAAAAATCTACACTATGGGGTATATTTATCAAAGAGTGAAGTTAATAGTGAAGTTCCGCCACTCTCCATTCATTTCTATGGGATTTTTATAGGCGTATTTATCAAAGGGTGAACTTTCACTTCACCCATTGATAAATACGCCTTTCAAAATCCCATATAAATGAATTGAGAGCTGCGGAATTTCACTCTAGTACCGGAAATTCACTCTTTGATAAATTTACCCCTTAAGGGCAAAGACAAACGCGAAGATTTGGGGAGATTAAAGCTGGCCATAGACGCAAAGATCTGATCGTACGAATCGAGGATTCGTACGATTTTCGGACCGTGTGTGGAGAGTCCTGACATTTTTCGTCCCATGGAGATCGGTCGTTTGGTCGATCGGACAGTTAAATGATTTCTGTCGGCTGCGGGTATTATCTCTGTGTGTATTGCCGATCGTACGATTTTCAGAGGGAGACTGTCACCAGCTTTGTCGGACATAACTATCGTACGATTGCTGTCAGGGGCAGAACATCAGCTGATCTGTTCTTTTACTACTTTATTTGATCGGAATGGTTAGTTGCAGGTCAGGAGATGGGGAAGTCCGATTGTACGTTGATTCAAACAGATACAGCTGTAACCATAGTACCTGGCAGAGACACCTGTTGCTATATAAAAATGAGAAATATAAATAATTAGCCTTTTCTCCCAAACATACAGCATTTACAGAGACACTAACCCAACAGGTTATAAGGTTCCTAGAAAAGACTTTCACATGGGTTGATTGGCTGAAAAATATCATCTGATCTTTGGGAGAAAACCTGAAAAAAATTGAAAGACCATTCAAACTTTTTACAGATATTTATTCTCTGGCCAGTTTATACCACTAGCTTTTAATAGAACAGCACAAAAGACTTGTTTTGTTGTATATCATTTAGGAAAGCTCTACAAAATGAAAAAAGGTTATACTTTTCCCTTTAAATATGCAGCGAAAAATTACCCACAAATGCACAAATCAACATTTCTTTTTGCTGAAGGTCACAGCCACCAGACAGTGTGAAATATAAATTTAAATATAAGGAAGTATAAAAGTTTATTAATACTCAGCCAATGTTTAACATTCATTCATAGGAGATTATATATATATATATATATATATATATATATATATATATATAGTAAAGAATGGACCCGCACTCCAATGTTCTTAGTGAAAAAAAATTTTGTGTTTTATTCACAATGCATATCCAACGTTTCGGTCCACGTTGGGACCTTTCTCAAGGATATATATATATATATATATATATATCCTCCAGGGTTACATAGTGCTTGACAGTCCACAAGCTGCTTTGTCAGACATGATCTACATTTCGTGAAAACCTGATGCAATTTCTTTTTTCCCTTATGAAGGATTCCTCATGCAGAAATATTCTCTAAATGGTTTCAGCAGCATTCAAAATGCAGATTGTAATCACAGACTGAATTCCAATGCCATATAATCAGAGGCTGCCCCCAAGAGATTTGCCATTTTCTATATTTAATGTCCTTCTAAATGTTATTTGCATGATAAAAATCTACAGCATTTTATAATCTTTATACCAAGTGGGCTACTCTCACTTGCA
Organism: Xenopus laevis; assembly: GCF_017654675.1. Lineage (NCBI taxonomy): Eukaryota > Metazoa > Chordata > Amphibia > Anura > Pipidae > Xenopus > Xenopus laevis. The sequence continues at coordinate 160,818,065 of NC_054372.1, read as the reverse complement.
AGGAATTCAATGCGAATCACCGACAGTGACTTAAAGGCATACTGTCATCACCTAATTACTACCATTTATCATAGCACCATTACATGTGTTTTCACTGCATTCTGTTATTTTTCTGTTACATTCGAGGTTCAAATTTCACATATTTTGATAGAGTGTTAATGTATCTGATTACTTTACCTCAGCTAATCTTCTTTTTCTCTTTCACTCTCAAGCAATAAATTCCAAGCAGCAGTGTAGTAAAATGTTAATAAGTAAAGTTAAATTGATCTGGCTTCATTTTGTGAGACAATAACCCTGAACCAAAAACCTAAAGAAACTGTATTTCTTTAGTAAACTCCTTCATGTGAGAAATTTGCCAGTCTGGGAGGAGTTGGCAGAAGTTGTACTTTAAGTTCATATATCCGCCTGAAACTTGATCAATGTTAACATTTACGTAGAGTTTTAAAAGCCCAAAAAAGACTGTATATCACATGGAGAGAATTGCAGACTTATTGTACTCACACTTTACTAAAAAAAAAAAAAAAAAAAAAAAAAAGTCCATAACATAAGCTGACAGTTGCCAATTTAGATGCAACAGCAAAAGGACTACCCCTGTTACTATTTATCCTCCTACCTGCCGAAAGGCCTGCAGGTTGACTCAGACCACATGCAAGGATTGGGCATGTTGGTTTGAAATTTGGGCGACCAGTGAGGATTCAAGAGCACTCCTTCTCTGCTCCATCTCCTGGAACCAGAGTAGAAGTAGAGTACGGAGTCAGAAGATGTAGGTATGGGTTGGGTGCAGGTCCTAGCTACAATGGCAACATTATTGTTGGGTGTATTTTTTCCTGACCTGCAATAACTACTGCTAAGGTTGAGTGCTCCCCCAGCCTGCAAAAAATTGTCATTGTGGGACCAGTACTAACTTCTTACTGCTCCATATCCAACTTCTGCACATGCCTCTGGTTCCAGCTCAGCCAGCTGTCTGCATTGTATTTACACTGAGTTTAGATACTGCTAGCCAAGATAAGATAAGCTGTACATGGTATTTTGTTGTATGAGACTCTAAAGCTCCCCATAGACGTGACATTTCTTTTTGCCGAATGACCGATTTTAGGGAAGCCCGACCAATCCTTCGAAATTATCGTGCAGTTAGTGGGATTCGAATGATCGTACATCTTACGATTTTTCGGCCGACTTCTGACGGGAAATTGATCGGCCAGGTCAAAAAATCTTTGTCGGTCCCAGTGCAATCTATCTATGTTTGCAGGGACAGCTCCCCTTTGTTTTCCTGGCAAATTGGTCTTTTTAGTTGATGGTAAATCGTACGATCGTTCTGAGAAGATCGTGGTCTCACGATCAGGATCTGATCTTTTAAAAATCTCAACATCTATGGCCAGCATAAGGCAGGGGTCCCCAACCTTTTTTTACTTGTGAGCCACATTTAAATGTAAAAAAAGAGTTGGAGAGCAACACAAGCATGAAACATTTCATGGGAATGTCAAATAAGGGCTGTTATTGCCTGTTTGGTGGCCCCTATATGGCAGCCTACAGGAGGATCTTTTTGGCAGTACACCTGGTTTTTATACAACCTATACAACCAAAACTTGCCTCCAAGCCAGGAATTAAAAAATAAGCACCTGCTTTGAGACGACTGTGAGCAACATCCAAGGAGTTGGCGAGTAACATGTTACTCGTGAGCTACTGGTTGGGGATCACTGCTCTAAGGGTTGGGGCAGACGGCAGATTCGGGGAGATTTAGTTGCCTGGCGACTAATCGCCTCTTCTGCGTGGCAACAATCTCCCCAAACTGCCTTCCGTCTGCCTTCCGCCTGCATGAATGATCAATCGCCTGCGCTAATGCACTCGCGCCGCTTCGATTTCCGAAGTTGCCCGAAGTTTCCAGGCAACTAAATCTCCCCAAATCTGCCCGTCTGCCCCAACCCTGAGGATGGTGGGATATGGGGAGATTAGTTGCCAATCGACTAATCTTCTCTACTGCGGCCAACTAATCTTCCCAAATGCCTTCCCGCCGGCAAGAAAGCAAATCGCCGGAAGGATGGCATACGTATCGTTTTCCAAAGTTGCCTGAAGTTTCCTTGTGAGGCATTTGGGAAGATTAGTCGCCCACAGTAGAGATTTGTTGCTTGGCAACTAATCTTCCCATGTGCCACCACCCTAAGGGTGATGGCCGACCGGGAGATTAGTTGCCCTCGATAAAAATGCACAACAGTGGGCGATGAATCTCCAGAAAATGCTTTTCCACTGACAATACATAAAATCGCCAGTGGTAAAACCTATGCACCCCAAGCTTCCTCACAAAACAACTTCCGGCAACTCCAGACTCCAGAAGAATGAAACGATGCATAGGTTTTACCACTGATGATTTCAGTTATTGCCAGACGTGTTTTGTCGCCAGCAGTCATGTGTTTTTATCATGGGTGACCAATTTCCCCGTCAGCCCTTCAGTCAAACCCACACCCTACATGAACCTCCGCTAGTTCAGCACAGAATTAAAATGCATAATTACCATCTTCAATATAATGACATTTTTTTCATTACAACAAAATTCGATTAAGGTGTACAGTATAGTGTAATATTGGCCATACACTGGGTGACATAAGCAGACACTGCATGTATGGGGCCATTGATGGCTTCCCCAGACGATATATGGGCGAAAATGGCCAGATTAACAAATTAGAAGGGAAATATATATGCTCAAAATTAATTTAAAAAAATAAACATTAAACAACAGGCACCAGATCTGCCTCCAAAGAGATCTATTCTCACTAAAAAATTATGTCAGGCCCACATGTAAACATTTGCATTTAGATAGAAACGTTCCAGCTCTGACTATCTGGGGGCTGTAGATTTGCACATGCTGGAGTGCTAGGGGGGTAGTGCAGCTGCTGGTTGGAGCATCTGTAATCTCAGAAGAGAAAGCAATTTTCTGTTCCCATGATCTTTTGCTTATTTACATTGTAAAGAGCAGCTTTTGGTGATAAAGCAAGAGAATGTGGTATCAAGTTTCAAACTTCCATGAACCAGCTGAGACTTTCACATCCATATCTGAAACAGATAAAGCACAGCCTGTATTCAGAAGATCCCCATTGATCCAGGTGAGGTGGGGGTTGGGTGCATTCTTGCCAGGTATTTTAGCTCCTTGAGCACTCATCCACTGTGGACTAACTCCTCTACATGGTTACTGGAAGCTGTAAACATTGATGCCCTGGCTGGCACACATGCTAAAAGCCAAGCACTCTGTAATTAAAGTAAGATTATAGTTTTATCCTGGGGCTTGGATTAGTAGCTGCTGTAAGGGGGTTCATGCTGCACACAGCTCCTATGCCATACATTCTTTTCCACCCCTAAGGGTAAGGGCACACCTGGCGATTCGGGGAGATTTATTTGCCTGCCGACTAATCGCCTCTCCATTAGGGCGACTAATCTCCCCGAATGGCTTCCCCCTGTCCTCCACCGTCTGTAATGAAAAAACGCCTGTGGCATGGCACACGCAGGTGTTTTTACATTATAGCCAGCGGACGACAGGGGGAAAACCGTTCGGGGAGATTAGTTGCCTCAAAGAAGAGGCGATTAGTCGCCAGGCAAATAAATCTCCCCGAATTCCCAGGTGTGCCCTTAACCTAAGGGGAGCCCCCTGCCTGCTAGCTGAATAGGACATATCTCTGAACTTATTCTATCGATTCCTCTCCTTCCCACAGCAGCCTGGACCATAAATAAAGATAAAGTTGAAGGCCTAATTATCTCCAGATACATTCAAAACCATTCGTGGATTTATAAAAATGTTTGTCCTTACTGGAGGTGGGGCTGCATTGTTTAGAAACACACCTGCAGCGCTCCAGCCAGTAACAGACTACAACTCCCAGCAGCCCCAGAAACCTCTGGAGTTGTAATTTAAAAGGGAACTATAACGAAAATGTAAATTATGAGCTTCATCACTCTGAAATAAGAAACTTTCTAAATACAATATTCTGCATTGTTTCTGAAATAATCAAGTTTATCTTCACTGTCTCTCTCTCAGCATCTGTTTCTCTTCATTCTCTCTTCTCTTTTGCTGTCAGTTAGATCCAATATATCTTATAAGGGGGCTCATTTCCTAGCAGATGTATTAGAGCTGACTCAAATAACTGATTCTAGTACAAACAAAATCTAACAAAATAACTGCCTTTTGCACAAATCCTGCATGTAGAGAGACAGGATTTCTGGTGATTTTAATAGAGTGAGTTCTAATACATCTTCTAGGCAAAAGGAGCCCCCCCCTATAATATATATTGGATCTAACTGTCAATGAGTATCTGACTACAACTACTGCATGAATGAATGAAGAGAAAACAGATGCTGAGAGAGAAATAGTGAACATAAATTGATTATTTCAGAAATGGTACAGAATTTTTAATTGATTGTATTTAGAGTTTCTTATTTCAGTATGCTTAAGGTTATGTAAAATTTTTATTTTCACAATAGTTTCCAGCTAGAGGAAATGGCTAATACAACGGGTTACTGACAGAACAGCTGCCAGCTGAAACCCCTTCCAATAAAAGTGAGAAAGCCAGGCAGATACTTACCATATCAACTGTGGCGTTTAAAAGCAGAATACACCACCACAATGCCTTTATAATGCCTTCTCAGGGAAAAGGTTCCTTAGCTGCTGCTTGACAACTTCATTACCAGCCATCCTGTCAGTGAGCGGGGAATCCAAGAACATGACACCCACTGCAGATAGACAAATATGCCCTGTGCTACAAAACTACACTAAACTGTAGCCTTGGGGAATTTTACTCCACATGCAGGAGTTGTTCAACTAAGAACCTATCCCAAGTGTTGCCCAACGGCAGCATTAACAAACATCACCCTATGTGTTAATGGGTGGTGAACTTTTACCTCTGCCAGTAAATTCCTGCTCAGCCTCCTAACACAGCCTCTCCCCTGAGCTTATGAATGAACAGGTCATCACTTCCCTCTGTCCTCCACTGAGATTATCAGGATCATCTGACTATTCATAAGGGGAGGGGGACAGAGATTTACAAAAATGGAAGACACGAATACAAGAGTTAAGCTGGCCATAGACTTGCAGACTTACCTTCATATCGGATGGTGTCATCTCCCGACCTGCCACTAACCATTCAGATCAAATAAAGTAGTAAAAAAACTTATTGTAGAGCACTATATTAATGGAGAAAAGGCCTATATCCCACAACATTAAGACAATGATTTAAATTTACAGAGACAGTGGCGGAACTACCGGGGGAGCAGGGGGTGCGAGCGGGCCAGGGCCGACACCCCCTCAGGGCCCCAGGCAGCCAGCGCGCCACTGAAAATGCGGGCTGTACGGAGGGGGGCGGGGCCCGGCTGCGCGTCACGCACCAGGGCCCGCCCCCCCACTAGTTACGCTACTGTACAGAGAACTCATCATCCAGTTTTAAAAGTTGGAGGCAGGATCATGCTGGCATGTTTTTGAAATAACACCCAAAAGTTGGACTTTTAGGGAAATGGCTCACTTGATATTTTGGTGGTGTTTTCCGCCTGTTAGCGGCCTGTGTGTGCAGTGAAAGGTGTAACAATGGAGTTTTGCCTCCCCTGTTCTCCGCTGAAGGGTGGTGATATTCAAGGGTCTATTTGTCTGCCTCTTATAAACTAAAGCTGGCCATTCATAAAGAGATCCGCTTGTCTAGCAACATCGCCAAACGAGTGGATCTTTCACCAATATACCCACCAACGGCAGGACTATATCAGGGTAATCCGAACATTCGGCCCTAGGATTACAACGAGGCGCAATCTCCGACAGGTAGGTCGGCAGAAAAACTAAACCTTCCCAATTGATATCGTGGCCAGATTTAGATCGGGAAGACCCATCGGAAGCCCCCATATACAGGCATATAAATTGCCGAATTGGTCTAAAGGACCGATATCGGCAGCTTTATCTGCCTGTGTATGGCCACCTTAAGCAGAGAAACAGTCCATCTGCTCCCACTCGCTCCTCTCTCCTTTTACATTAACAGGACTGCGTCAGCCTGTGTGCGGACACACAGAGTATATTTCAAGGAAAAAAACGTGAGAGTATGCATTTTCACCCCAAAATCCGTTCACTGTGTCTGCACGCAGTTTCACACTGTGTCTGATAATGTATTGTAGAAGAAGGCAGGTGTGGATGGAAGCAGATGGACTATATCACCTCTTACATTTATGTAAAGGGTGAAAGGGGCTTATGAAGTGTGACATCACCAATGTTAAAAAATAATAAAGTGATTAACTGATTGTTTCAGCAAAGAACTTTTCTAAAGATGAATGAAAGATTACTAATGGGTAATTTATATATACACATACAAAATGACCTTAAATAAGAGGCAATATATGTTTAGCACAATCTACTACATATAAGGAAAGGCGGCCATACACTAGATCTTTCTCCCGATATGCCGAGGGCAATATAGGGCTAATCAGATTGTTCGGCTAACTAGCTGATACGACCCTCGATTGTGGGGAAATCCTGGCCCATCTTTACAATTATTGAGCATATATCGGTTGAGGAAGCCCGTTGGAAGGCCCCATAAAGGTAAGATGAAGGACCCAAATTGGCATCTTAAATCTGTCCTTATATGGGAAACTTTAGTCTACATACAACCTATGCAGTGCCAGCTAGATCTACAGAGCAAAGAATGGAATGGAACGGAACAAATTAAATTAATGAAAAATGGAATAAAAAGGCCATATATACATTAGCCATAGAAGTGGTCCTGTCAACAGGTCCAAAATGGGTTATACTGAACCTCTCACTAATTCACACTTCATTTAACTGGTGGTGCAGATCTCCTTCCATGAATAATATAGATCAATTAAGCAGTAGAGAAAGCTCAAAGGAGATGTACAGCACATCATGCTATATGTAGATGGGTATATTACCCCTTTTTTTGTGACCACTCATGCATCAACGTTTGTTGTAAAGGCACGGTTGCATCACCCAAATGCTGATGCACAGGTGGTCATATAAAAAGGGTAAGATCCTAACTACAAAAGCCTGTTTTACAAGCCAAGCCAGAGTCCGACCAGAGTTGGGGGGGAATTCATGACATCAAGAAGAAATAACCACTGTGTAAACATTTTAGGAAGAGTGGCAGCAATTGGTACTTCCTGCCCCCTAGGAATAATTTAGCAGTGTTCATTTTCTTATCTTTAGCACAAGTTTGCAAATGCCTATTTATAGGAAGTAGCATAGTGTCTGCACACATCCTACTTGTCTCTGGGCAATGATGAACAGCTATTCATTTTAAAAGGGAAACTGTACAATATAAAGAATTGCTTCTTTTGCCTGGTCAGCCATGCATTCTGTGCAATTATTTTACAATTATCCATACACACAGGAAAAGTAGCTGACTTTGCACTTATAAGGCATGATTAGTTGTAGCAGTGCTACTGTCCTTCTGTACCTGAGACAGTGAGCACACAACAGAGCCAGGATCACAATAAGGCCACTTATGAGCCTATACATAATAAAGGACTGGAGAGACTGGAATCAGCTAGTGCAAGAGCAGCCACTTGAAAAAGAAGTGCATCTACATCTGCAGTCAGGTCACTTTGCTTCAGCTGGACAAGCTGAACAAGAGAAAGCATTGTGCAGCATCAATATTCCATTAGTACAGTAAAGTGAGAATGTACAGTTGCACTGTACTGTAACCCCCTCCCTGACGTACAGCAGCGGGGAACTCTGGATTGCAAACCAAAATTTGATAAAGAGGCCCACATAACACAGAAACTGCTAATATACCCATTCAAAAAGTATGAATAAATGCCATTTTCTATGCTGAAATCCAGCTGTTTAACAGTTCTTTTCTTTCTGCATCATTTGAAATCCTGGCAGGGAAGGAGGGACTAAAACACTGATGTTACAAATTATAACAACTTCTCCAACTTCTCCACAGTTTACAGACAGCTTGCAGGAACCACATAACCCACAATGCATTGCACATTGTGATGTTCTATTCCTTATTGAAATCACGTGTGCAGGGAATTGAGGGGTTTGGAGGATGCAGGCTGCTGATACAAATTAACAGTAGTCAGCCAGCTCAGCAAAGTAGTCAGACAGATCAGCAGGAGAGCAGGGGCTTAGAGAACTGTCAGAAACCATCACAAACCATGAAAAGTCTGCGTATTTTTTAATTGATATATATTGCAAAGTTGTTTGAAATTATGTTTACTTTTCAAAAAGCTTAAGTTATGTTTTTGTGGAGTTCCCCTTTAAAGATAAGCTCTCTCCTATAGCCTTACAGGCAAATGACAGAGACTGTATGGAAGGCATATATAGTTTTATATGTATCTCAAGTTATATAAATAGTCACATGGAATATGCATTGTAAGCATTAAACCAATTATCAGTCCCTTTTTTAATTTGTTTGTTTACATAGAGGGCCTATATGAATAAAGCATTTAAATGGATCAGCAATGCCCACATAGAGAGAAAATATTCTACATCGGCAATTAGAATTAATTGCATGCAGCTTTTTATTATAAATTGCATGCCTTCTGATACAGTATGAAACAAACAACTATAAAACTTGTGGCTCTTCAGCTGATGCTAGTTTATTCTCAAAGGCAAAGGGATACTGGGTCCCGTAGTTCAGTAAGTGCCATAGTATTAATTGTCAATGTGGACGAGCTGCTGACTTGAAATTATGTAAAATACCTTTATCCCAGTAAACAAGAGTTCTTTCTCAAGCAAGGGGAAATCTCTGCTCAAGCCTAGAACTTCCATCAGGCTCTCATTATAAAACAAAAGGAGGCTAGTCCTGTGCAAGCATGGCACCCTGCATAACACCTATCTAGGGAAGCTGCTGGGAATTGTAGTTTAACAGCATCTGGAGGGGCACAGGCTGTCAATCACTGCAACAAATCAAAGCTGTCACTGTTAAAACCTGTATGGGGAATGCCATACCGTGGGCTTCCTGGGCACATACATAAATACAATAGGGCATTACTATTGGCTGCAGTTGTATAAAGACATCTGAAGGTGGGGGGGGGGGAAGAAACTTCCCCACTAGCCTGGACTTCCTCTCCCTTCCCCCACAATGATAACACTTGGGAAGAACACTAGCAGATCAAGTAACACACTAGGGCAATGAGTTTCTATGGCAGCTGCACACTCCTTTTTTTCTTTGACCTAAAGGCCTGCCATGCAATTACCTTAGTCTAAATCAGTATGTCTGGATATAAACTGCAATTATCCAGTTCAATCAACCCAACTTCCAGTTCTCCAGCTGTTGCGCAACTACAACTCACATGTGTCTTGACAACCAAAGCATTGTGGGAGCTGTAGTTCCAAAAGAGGTACATGTTGCACATTCTTGATGTAGAGCCAGAAGACAGGCAGTGCCAGGAGGGAGCAGTAAATGTGTAAATGTTACATACAGCATGAACTTACTGTTGGGAGGGAAGCGGAGCTTCAAACCCACCGGCAATGCCCAGAGCTCTGCGAGCCAAAAAACACAATTGTTTGCACAGATCATTTACTACTGGCTGTTTTGCATTCCCATCCTGCAATATGCATAGACTAAGCAGCCGGTTGGGATACTACATTGGCTCAGCTGTTCCTCACAGTCACAAATAAATCACGGCTGTTGTGGTCAAAATGATGTGAGTGCAGGAGAGACTATTTATTGTTAGAGATATGCTGCTGCTACTCCAGGCAGGAAGGATAATTTCCGACACTTGAGTGACTGCAACTGACACCCCAAGTACTTCACACACTGATCAGTCTCTGCAAGGTACTCACCTCACTCAGCTCCACGTTGGCTTCTTCCCCGTATTTAATCCCCACTCCGGCATTCATCGTTCTTGTCTTTTTCCAGACTCTAGATCGATTCCCTACATTTCAGTACTTCCGGCACCTTCCTGCCCGTGAAGCACACATTCAGGGATCTGTCCCTAGGTGCAACTTTTGTAAGTGTGTGTGACACCGAAGATGGAGACACAGGCTAAAGCCGTTCTGTGGGGTTGTGACTTGCTGGAGAAGTGCAAGGGAAAAGCATGCACATTTACACCCCAGTCGAACTCTGCAGAAGGATGAGGAGCCAGTGTAAAAGCTGTGCTGCAGCAGCTTGCCCTGCCTCTAGTAGTGTGCTGGCCACTCGGTGGCTACCTCCCAGGGTACCTCCCCCTCAAGGCTCAGAGCACACTGTGAGCCAGTCCAGCTCTTGGGCCAGTGGTAGCCTACAGAGACCCTGACACATCAAGTGGAGAAGCAATTCACTGCTCTTCATGTGAAACTTTCAGATATGAATATACAGCTTTGTCATGATGAAAAACATCTGTCTGCTGCCTAAAGGGTGCTGCGAAGAGGCGGTACGGAGGCTCTGACACACACTCACCACAGAGGGGGAAGGAGGGGGGTGCTGCACACAGTTCATTTTGGAAAGGAATTCATCTCATTTCAAGCAGATCCTGAATTAAATAGTGTTGTGAAGGTCTTGAGTGTGATCCAGAGCAGCCGTCCAGGCAGTGTGTTGCAGCACGTGTGCTGGGAGCTCAAGGTCACTGCTTGTTGTCAGAGGCGCAGCAGAGACAGTGAACAACATCTGCAGATGTCATTTATAACACAAACTCATCAGAAAGTTCACTTGTTGGGGCTGCACTGATGGCACTGGCCAAGATAGGTTCCCCTGTACACACTAATAGAAGTCTAGTTCATTCTGACACTTTGAGGGAATTCACAAAGATGTCAATAAAAGAAAATGTTGGATAAAAATGTTGTGTTTGCGCTGTTTTATTCACAGACCAATTTACTGTCATTTTTCAGCCTCTACCGACAATTTTCACACAAATGACATTTTCACAGCACCAAAATGGCATATGTTAAAGTGATTACAGCACTTTTTAAAATTAGAGCAGCATTAAGACTAATCCATAAAACTTGAAACATAAGATACGTTCTGTAAATTTGGCATACCATACAACATTTTTACAATTTGGCAACTGACAGTTTGAGAACTGTGTACTTACGGAGACCTTTTTAAAAATTTTAAAAAGCTACGGGATTGGGAAAACACAGTTATGTCACAATTATTTGGTTTTTTTTTACTCCCCTTTAATGACTATTTAAGGGGTTGTTTGAGTTTGAGTTAAATTTTAGTATGATGTAGAAAGTGATACTCTGAGACAAATTGCAATTTGTTTTTTATTATTTGTGGTTTTTGTGTTATTTAGCTTTTTATTCAGCAGCTCGATTTCAGCAGTCTGGTTGCTGGGGCTCAAATTACCCTAGCAACCATGCACTGATTTGAATAAGAGTCTGGAATATGAATAGGAGACGGCCTGAATAGAAACATGATTAACAAAAAGTAGCAGTAACAATACATTTGTAACCTTGCAGAGCTTTTGCTTTTAGATGAGGTCAGTGACCCCCCTATTTGAAATCTGAAAAGAAAAATCATAAGAAAATAATTCAAAACTATGAATGAAGACCAGTTGAGAAGCTGCTTAGACTTGGCCATTATGTAACATACTAAACATACTAAAATGTTAAGTTAAAGGTGAACTACACCGTATAGGTCAAGGAAAGAATTAATAGTCTGGGAGTGGAAATTTGTTAGGCATCCCTCAGCAATTATAATCACTAAATTAAGACCCCCAACTGGAGCGCTACATAAATAAAAAAACGCACCACCAACCTAGGGTACAATTCTATTCTACACACTGCCATCTTGTCCAGGCTAGTGCTCTGAATAGTGCATCTGCAAGTAGAGTAAAAGTTTGTATTTTATAAGAGTTTCCTCTGATAAGAGAAGATGGCAGTGGACAGCTCAATAGACTATCACTTTGAGAACAGAAGTTATAATCAGCCACGGGTACCAAAAAATTGACACACCCAGTGATTAACCTTTTTCTTGTCCTAATGATAATTGAGTGGATCCTCAGGCAGTAATTGCTTGAAAATATGGCATTGAAAGCAAAAAAATATCATTAAAGCAAATAGAGGGGCCATACATCACAGTCACAAACACAACACCTCTTTGTGTTGCAGACGTGTTCGAACTGTTCTTTTGTTTATTTTACACAATTTACATGCTGGTAAGTCACACTGTGCATTAGAGCTATTGCAGTGTCTAGCAACTGAATGAGTGGGTTTAAAATAGGCCACAGTGTTTTGTACAGGAGATACCGTGCTAAATGCAGTCCAAGAATGGGCTTCAGGTGCTTCAGCTACAAGTGACTTAGGTAGCCTAGCTCAAGGGTTGGGAAATTTAATAGGGATCCACCATTTCTTGCCTGCAAATCAATATTACTTGTACACAGAGTGACCTATGTTAATGACAGACTTCAGACAGAGAGATATATGTGCGGGCATGTATTTCCCATACACACACAGGTCCTGAACAGATATTTCTTATAGCACATCATCTCTCATTTACTTGTGCTACCCATAATATTAGTATACAGCGTGACAGGCTTAAATAAACCAAAAAATAAAGTAAAATTATCCTTCTGTCTATAAAATCCAAGTTCTGATAACAATGCATTGCTGGGTACAATAAATGCACAATGGAATAGGGCACCGCACAGGACAAGTACAGCCATGAATAAGTCCTACTATAGAGTATCTCTTCATTGTCAGGACCCTGAAATCTACATTCTAGTCATAGCAAGTCTGGGTGCAATCAGCTGTAATCCAACATATGAGTGCATTGATTTGCACCCTCAGTCCAGTGTAATGGAGGGTCTTGAAATCCCAACAACTAAGCAGTAAGGTTGGCAAAGCCACAGGAAGATGCTGCTGAGTCTGGGTGGTAGCAGAAGGTTTTAGGAATACCATTGCTGGGGGTTGGATTTTAGACATACTAACACTTAGAATTGTAAGGAGCATGTCCATACCACCTTACATTTTAGCTAAGTGATAAAGTATACAAGAAGTAGTAAAGAAATTACAGGACCTTCTTCCATGTCCTAACATGGACTGGTATTATTAGAAAATGTCTATGTAACATAGGAATATACGGTAAGCAATCTTTGTACTGAAATGAAAGCACTGAACAAGCAAAGAGAAAAGAAAATCAGACTTTACTAAACAATGGTTTTTCTTACAAGCCACACTGCAAACAAATACCAACCTTGTGGTAAATGTGTAACCTTGTTGTTGTTCACCTTTGGTTTCAAAAGGGCCAAATTACTGCAGAGAAAACCTGCATCAATCTGCAAAAGTGACCAGTTCTTACAATCAATAGAACACTTAATAAAGCTATGACTCTGCAGTTCCATATAGCCACACAATGTTACGCATGCATTAAAAACATTGCTTATATGAGACAGTAACCTTACAAGCAATTACGAAAAGCATTGGAGCACTGGAGCCCACTATAATGTACTTTTGTGTGGAATTAGGATTTCTTTTGACCCTTCGATAATGATATTGCAAAATGTACGCAAAAAGGTATGCTACAGGCCATTCTTATTCATCTTTTACATATGTTCAGCTGGCTGTACACAATCCAGTACTGGCTGCCAAGCAGATCTAGACATTTATTCATCATACAAGGCTGAAAGGCCTTGAATAGCAGATTAATAGTATAGTCGTTTTGCCTTAAGGTGGCCATGCATGGGTCAATAAATGCAGCTGACTTGGTAGGCAGTTTATTGGCCCATGTATGGGGCCTTCCGACGTATTGCCTCAATTTCCCCAGTTTTAAAAATCCCATTCATTTCATGTGGTCCTCGCTCTGAACGCCTGCATTCTCAGTGTTGTGAATCAACCGTTGGATGACCTCGCTAAACGAGTGGATTTTTGTGTATTTGGCAACCTTTACTACATTTGTACATTATTTATTGCTTATTATAATTATTAGCAGTATTATTATTAACATGTATTCTCTAACATACTCTGCAGCAATGTAGAATAGATGGGTGTATACACAGAACATACAGATTTCATACAAAATACTACTGATACAAGAGACAAAGAGGAGTGCCCTGCTTAATAGAGCTTATATACAATTTAAGCAATGCTTAATTCTGCAAAAATCTTTCTCATTTTTATGCACACTTGTAAAAGGGTAAATGTTGCCTATATATAAAAAAGGGCTATAACTACTGTAATTATTTTTTCTATTAATGTTCACTGGAACATTTTCATATCGGTCCAGCCCACAATGTCTTGGTTATATGAACAGAATGTTCTAAAAGTGAAACCTGCAGTTCAGCATATACACAGTGCTGCAATAGGGTCATCCAAACTGAGCAACTGACCACACACAATGTATAATCTGTAAGTCCAGTTCTGTAGTGTACCCAATTGCTCTTACAACGCAGCCCAATTCTTTAACACAAGTCAGCACAAAATGAGAAATTATTTAAGAGTGCTTGCTAACACACCAATATTCCCTTTTTAAGGGGTTATTCCCCTTCAAACACTTTTTTCAGTTCAGTTGGTTTCAGATAGTTCACCAGATATAAAGACCTTTTCCAGATACTGTCATGGTCGGCACCCTAAATCCAGAACCAATGCTAAGCACCCTGTTCACTGCTCTAGCTTCTGCCTTTATCAGCCACCTTTCACCTCGGGAGGAGCCCTCGGCTAATCGGATGCCGCCAGGTCTTAATAAGAGAGGTGCCAAGCTAAGGGTTTTGGACAAGCAACGGGGCACGAACGTAAAGCAAAGTCTTTTGGGCAGAAAGTCACAGTACGAGGCGTAGATACAGCAAAGTCGGTTACCAGGCAGGGTCAGGATTTCAGAAGTCAGGATCGTCACAAACAGGCAGGGGTCACAAAAGGTAGTCAGATATCAGAAAACTGAAGCTTAAACAGCACAAAGGCACCAGGGACTCACTAGGAAAAAAAACCTATAACAGGGAATGAAAAAGATCCCAAGTCCCCTTTAAATTGTTTGAATTTGGCGCCATTGCACGCTGACGTCATTACGCCAGCACCAATGCGCCTATATCTATAGCAGAGGAGCGCCGCACACGCACTAAGAAACCAGCGCATCAGAGGAAGAAGACCGGAGTGGCGGGCGTCCCTGCCCACTAGGCCACCAGGGTGAGTAACCCTCACAGTTACATTCTATTTTCTATGTGACCGTTTTTCTAATATTTAAGTTTAAAGTTGAATTTTTCAACTTCTATAGCAGCTCTGGGGGAATGGGGGCGTTGACTCTTTAACTGTTCTGAATTGATATATTTAGTTGATACATTTGTTATCCCTGAGTTTCATTAAAGGCAGCTGTTAGAATTGATACAATAGTTGATAATATTCCATGGATACTGCTGAGAAATGTATCTAAACTAATTGCATTAAGTAAATGTAGCAAAGTGTAACAGTTCAGATGCTCCTGGATCACTGAGCTGCCAGACTGAAACACGAGACATAGGAACACTAAACTTTAAACTTAAATTTTGGGAAACCGGTAAAAAATAAAAGATCGAAAACAATTGAAAAAAGTCTTTGCTTATGGTGAACAATCTGAAAACAACAGAACTGTGTTTGAAAAAGTGTTTGAAAGGTGAACAACCCCTTTAACTAATCCCTGCAAGCAAACTATTTGCAGCCTGTCTTATCATTACCCTTGCCCAGCAATTAGGGTTTAAAGGGATACTGTCATGGGAAAAAAATTCTTTATTATATTCAATTTTGAAATCTGACATGGGGCTAGACATATTGTCAATTTCCCAGCTGCACCCACAAGTGCAAAAAGACTTTCCTTCTCCTTTAAGGACACATAGGGGGTTATTTACTAAACCACGAATGTAAAAATCACGAAAAATTCATGACTTTTTTTCATAAAATTGGACTGAAATCACAAATTTTTCAGAATTTATTAAACCCAGAGGATGGAAAAGTCTGAATCAGAAAATCTGGTATCTTAGACCTGTCGAGGTTGCATATAAGTCAGTGGGAGAAGTCCCAATGATTCTGTGCTGGGTTTCGTGCAATACCCCAAAGTCTTCAGAGTTTTTGGGCAAAAAACATAAGAAATCAGAGTTTTCGCGTGAAAAATCCGAAAAAATCATGAAAATCTGATTTTTTTCCCGGGAAAATGTAATAATAAATAAGTGTAAAAAACCCGAGCGGATTTGATCGAGTTTGCAGCAGAAAATGTTGAGATAAAATCGGACTTTGATAAATAACCCCCATAATGTGCAGGAATTACTTTAATAAGTTATTTTACATTCTTCAGCAGGAAAGTGTAGACACACCACAGTTTTGAGCATTTTCCCCACTTTCTCCAACACGACTGTTGCTTCCCTTTGCTGCTTGCAGTTCTGTGCCCTGGTCCCCTACTCCTTCTTCAGCAATGTTTGCCTTCTGGACTGCTTTCACCCCATCCTACACAGCTCCTGCTTTCCTTTGCTACTAGAGTCATGTCCCCTTTCTCCTCCAGCAAAGATTACCTCTCCAGACTCTTGTATCCTGCCTGCCCCTACCTTCTTCTCAAGCACAGCTGCTGCTTCCCTTTAATGCTCATAGTCTTTTGCCCTGGTCCCTTACTTCCCCTTCAGCACTGCCTGCCTTCTCTTGTGACCCAGTCCCTTAGTGCTTTTTGCAGTGTGCAGCTAGTCAGAAGTTTCAAAAGTCTAAAATCTAAAAGTAAAAGGGGTTTTGCTTAAAAAAATAAAGCAATTAGCAAGGGATAAGGGTGATAAAGTGACGTAAAATCCAGGAAAACAAAACTTAAAACCCGGCAAATAATCCTATTGAAATGCATCAGAACATGAATAGACCATGGAAAAACAACATAAAACTCGGGAAACCGTAAAATAAGGTAATGTAAAACCGGGTTTCTACTGTAAACAATTCCAATAATATGGAGTGCATTAGCAAAACTATATATACTGTATGTATATATTTATATGTAGGTATATATTTATATATATATATTTTTTTAGCTGACGTTGCACAAAGCTGCTGTATAAATTCACAGCTGCTTGAAATTCAACCTATAATACTATAACAATATCAGAGATTGTCCCACAGCTATTCTTTTTTGCAGCAGATCATAGGATTGTCAGCCGGTATGTGAACCGGAAAAGACAAACAAGCAAACTGTACCATGAGGAATCATTGAAAAGAACAAACAAGGAAAGTACAGCAACAGAAAGCAGGTTGACCGTTTTCCACAAAAATACAGAAGGTCTGAGGGATAATCCTACACATCAATCTCTATTAAATGCTATTTATTTATTATCATGCACATATACATTGGGGCCCTTCAGACCAATTCAGCAGAATTGCCTGAGTAAGGGGCCCTCTGTGAGGCTCACACAACCCCTATCTAGCTGAAAATCAGCAGGATGTCATTTTTGACGGATACAGGTTTGTTTTTTTTGCGTTGATGTGGTCCTCGATCTGATCTCCAGCACAGCAGCAACTCTGATCCAAAAGTTGGATCAAATAGAGTCAAATAACCAGGTGAGCCCAAAATTTCCCACCTCAATGTGGGCATAGCATTCCAAAAAAAAACCATTAACAGGTGAAAGTTGCATTTGTATTATTATTATAAGGCTGCAAAGCAATCCCATGAATCAATTATGGAAAATCAGTACAAGCTCTGGCAAACCATTCTCACAACACAGAACTTCATTATGGGAAAGCTTTGCCCTGGCAAGTAAGGGCAAAGCAAGTCAGAAATTGTTCACCTGGCCCCAAGCAGGCAGCCAAAACTGTAAGGATGGTCAGAGGAGAATGTTAGGTGGTTTTGTCACTGCCTCAAATTACATTTCAGTTCTTGTACGAAATCCATCTGTGCTCCGAACCCTGCTAGCTTTGTAGAAAAAGAGTTAAGTATGTGGACACACCTCATCAAACATACAAATTACATACAGACACTGATCAATATAGTTTATAAGTGAGGGCTTTCACTCATTAGCACTTACTTCTGTTTGCTATAAAATACATAGCTAATCCCTGCCAATAATCTAGTCAGTTACTGAATATAAATAAAGCACAGCTTTGTTTTTTTAAGGTATTCAATCCATGGCATGTCCCCTGCATTAAAAGCACTGTCAAGGTAATTGGAGTTACGGTATGCTTTGACCTTTAAATCATTATGTAAGT
Source organism: Xenopus laevis (assembly GCF_017654675.1). Classification (NCBI taxonomy): domain Eukaryota; kingdom Metazoa; phylum Chordata; class Amphibia; order Anura; family Pipidae; genus Xenopus; species Xenopus laevis. The sequence continues at coordinate 160,800,034 of NC_054372.1, read as the reverse complement.
AAAGACACCACGAATAAAAAGCATGCTGCGGAATTTCCAGACTCTGTGCTACATTCAGATAGATGCCCAGTCACAAACCGTTACCAATAACATGATATCTCTAAAACACTTCTCTCACCAGTGTGAAGCTCCCCAAATGGCTCCCGACCATCATGTGTCCAAAATCCAGCTCCCTGGCAACAGAGCGTCCTCACAACTTTCAAAAATGGATTTCCATGGCTAGTTTTTCGTGATATAATAAAAGCTTCTTTATTTAATGTTATATTATTTGCATGCCTGAGGAAGTACCGTGAGCTACGAAACCGGTCAGTAGTAACGATAATGTGCACTGTGTCAAGGCTGACATGCAAATAATATAACATTAAATAAAGAAGCTTTTATTATATCACGAAAAACGAGCCATGGAAATCCATTTTTGAAAACATGATATCTCTGCCTATGAATCCCACTGGATTTTGATGGCCCTTCTACATTTCTTCCTACGGCAACACCAAAAAAAAAAAATTTGTAGCACGGATCACAGTTTATATGCTTTAAAATAAAAATATACAAAAGAAGTTGTCCAGTCATGATGATCATTATGCATTATTTTTTAAAACTGCTAAAAGAGAAGTACAACAGTAAATATACAATCCTGCTATTTACAGCTAAATCTGTTTTCACTTTGAGTTTCATGGAGAATTACTCTATAGGCATCTTACTCAGTAAATATTTAAAGTCCACCATCAAAGTGAAAGATTACTGCTATGCTGGAAATTATCTGTTTAAGTTGAACCATGGACTTGATGAAGCAGTAAAAGTAGGGATGCACCAAAGCATTTTTTTAAATTGTATGAATATTGAATTATCCACAAAGAATATGAACGGAATCTGACTTTGTATATGAAAATTAGCAAACCTATCAATTTATAGGTTCAGATTCAGTTTGTCTAGGCACTCATATTTGGTTTAAAAAGGTGCATCCCCACAATAAAGACTGTTTATTGGAATACCACTGCTCCCCCCCAAACAGTGACTTGCTTAGAAACTGCTACTAGCAATTATCAAATTGTAATTCACCATAGGGGGCATTTGAGGTAATGCCCATTTTGATATCCAGTATGGGTATGAGCACAGTTGTGCTCGCAGCTACTCACAATGGAAAGTGATTTGTACAAATTAGCAAATTGCCGCCCTGCTGCAAGGTTTTGCATCCAGCATATGTGAATTCCAAACCATAGAATCAAGGAACATATTCCCATTGTGGCTGGGATAAGCTACAGTACATTTCACTCCAGTATTTCAGGGGGGAAAATAACATTATTGTAACCGCTGTAATGTTTGAAATTTAACACTCTTTTAACAGCCATGGAAACTGACGAAGACCTTTTTGTTCTGCACAAACAGTTCCTGACACACATTTAGACAGCAGACATCTGTATCATGGTTTGCTGTGTCTTCGGAGACCTTGTCTGGCACCATGTTCTCAGACTCCTCGGGGAACGCAAACACTAACGAGGTCTGTGTGGTACTGGAGAAACAGTTGGTTCATTAATCAGTCTGAGAACTCCCCCTTATGACCATTCACGGAAACACAAAGAGTATATCTCTAGTCAGGACCAAATTATAGACAATATATTTCCAAAACAAATGTGTGGCACAGAGGCAGCATGCTGATCTGGCCGTCTGCCCACCTGCCACCCAAGATAAATGGATCCCAAGTTTTGCTGTGCTCAGCACTTACATTAACTACATGTCTTGTATCATGGAAGGCTTGTCTAACAACAGTAATCTGAAGGGACTGGTGGTATAAACTGTAGGTGTGCCAGCCTCCCTTTCTCATTGTTCTCTAATGCTACTGTCTTTCTAGTCTGTCATGCATTTATACAGACACATTTCACGAAATACTGTTTATCTTTACACAAAGGTCATGTAATATGTAATCATCCTTCAATCAGCATCATCATTTTCAATAATTACATGATTGTCACAGATCACAGATGATTGTGATGTACCAGATACTGAGCCGAATTCCTAAAATTATATAACTAAAGAACCAGTTTTAAACTGCAACTAAAACTGGCCTCAGAGTAGAATAGGAACACCCTGTGTTCCCAGGTTTCTTGGCTGACCCATGTGTGGTGACATTACTGAGCACCCGCCTAGTGGTACCTTTGAATGTGGTTGTAAACTATTGTGGAACAAATGTATGCAGAATACACAGCACCACAGGCATAAGAGCTAAAGGGGGAAAAGCAATAACAGAACAACAAGGGGCATTTTTGAAGAAGGGCTACTGTATATCTGTGCACATAAATCAGAAAAAAATTTTTTTTAGAGCTTTCAAGGAATCAGATGTTTTTCAAGAATCTATACAGAAGCAGAAATAGATTTTTTAAGTTGGTTAACGCTGCATGCCTGGCTATTTGAATATGAAAATTGGTATAGCAGCATGTGCCAGAAATTCCAAAATATGTGCTCCAGCCATACAGTAAACCACTCTTAAATTGTCTTCAAGAAAAATAAAGGATCAATAATGTTTAAAAAACAATTCTAAACTCTAGTCGCCCCTAAATTATGAGATCCAAATTTTTTATGAATATATTTGTCAGATCTCCGTGCCAGTGCATCCATCCCAATAGATTAATTAAAAGTACAAAGGTCTGGACATCACAAAATTATATTTTCTCATTATGCTGCGTCTGGGCCTTTCCTGGGCCTTTCAGAGCTCAATGTGATTGGAAATTGGATACAGGATAATAATACAAATGTCTTATTAATATTGGTACTAGGCAGGCTTCCAAAACCAGCTGCATTGCAGCAGAATATAAATCTAAACCTCAACGGCAATGCCAAAATTGGGTCTGCACACAAGGTGCCACACAATGTAATATTCATTAGTCTGGTAATTAAAAGAAAGATTAGTATGATTTACACATCCATAGTGGGTTTTACTAACCATAAAATGTAAAGCTCCTTGGGTTATTTTCACACTAACAGAAGGGCAGAAGAAATCATTAAGCTAATTAAAACTGTATTTTTTAAACTTGTAATATAACTTTGGTAAAAAACAATAAAGAGTCAGTAAGACCAGGATCTATATGCCATGAGTAACAGAAATGGGATATGCAAGGTAAAATGAGCAATGAATATGTTTATATGTCATTGAGTTTTAAATGGATAATATGGCTAATCTACATACAACAAAAGGCTGGCCAAATGGACCCCATACAAAGCCTGGCATGGCTTTAGTGAAATGAGTGGGCATGTCACTCATCAAATGGTATGCTTTGTGTGGAAGTGTTAGTTTGCATTTATTGGGGAAGACAAAAAACTCTATATACAATTTAGAAATGCAAGAAGAGGTCCTGTTGCAATTTAGAAAATGCAAGAAGAGGTCCTGGCATTGGTGCATTGTGCCATTTCTAGGACCCAATGCTTTGTTTTTAATTTGGCATATTATGGGAGCTACGGTAACTTGAAATTAATGCCCGATGAGCTTTAGAAAGCTGGGCTCCTGTGTGTTGTATAAAATAATAGGAATAGAAACAACTTCTGTCTTTTAGGACACAGTCAAATGCTCCTGAAATCTGGCCATGAGCCTGCTACAGGATATTGTATCAACAGGACAGCAACATTTCAACTTTCTAACTACTATTTTATTTAAAGAGAACAAAATAATCCCATTAAATTCCATACGTACTAAGTGCAGAATTGCCATATCCCCATAGCTTTTCAAGTCTCACAGATATTAAGGGGCAGATTTTACTTAGGTCTCCATGTCCTAATAAATTTTTCTACTTTTTATATTTGCCTCTTTATTTTTGGAGACCCTCACACCCTTTGGATACAGTGTTTTTGCAGATTTACTTATGGTCAAATATCGAGGGTTAATTAACCCTCGATATACGACTGCCGAATGTAAATCCTTCGACTTCAATATTTACCGCAAATAGTTCGATCCTTTGTTCGAGGATTTTAATCCATCGATCAAATGATTTTTCTTTGACCAAAAAAGATTGCAAAGCCTATGGGGACCTTCCCCATAGGCTAACATTGACTTCGGTAGGTTTTAGGTGGCGAACTAGGGGGTCGAAGTTTTTTTTTAAAGAGACAGTACTTCGACTATCAAATGGTCGAATAGTCGAATGATTTTTGGTTTGAATCGTTCGATTCGAAGTCGTAGTCGAAGGTCTAAGTAGCCCATTCGATGGTCGAAGTAGCCAAAAAAACATTCGAAATTCGAACTTTTTTTTTATTCTATTCCTTCACTCGAGCTAAGTAAATGGGCCCCAAATGTCCCTCAGATCAGTGAATTCCTATGTCAGAATATATATTGTCAAACACTAATCTGCAGAACCTGTCTAATCCTGCCTGCTCTTGACCAATCAAAGTCACATTCACCAGCACAGCCCACATTATAACAGATACACTAGCCCTAACTTTATCGCTACAACTGTGAGATTGGATGGAGATGAGTAGAGCTGAGCACAGGGACAGAAGAGTCGGGTGCTGAGAACATATAAAGAAATGGAGAAGGGGAAAGAACAGATGAATTATAATGAGGGTACATGGAATACTTATGTATGCGTGAGCACCGGATGACTGGTACGAGCATTCACCTGGAAAATGTGCTAAAATGTTTACCATACTGTATATATTAAATATGGTTCATAAATAAAGTGTTGCCATTAACTTCTCATGCACTGCAAACTAGAATAAAGAACCTTTAGATGGAAATATCCTCCAACGAGCATCAGAGAGATATAAACCGAATTTAAATTAAGTAGTACAACTTAAAGGAACTATAAATACATGTCAGCTGGTTTGATAAGGAAGATAAAAAGAAGGTGAGACATCCCACTAAGGTACAGTTAGAGGACACTACCACAACAACGACCAAGGCTAAAAAAGCAGAACACGTTGGTCATTTATTATGAAGGTTTGAAGGATTTCCAGAAGGAACAATGGCCTCTGGGAATAGTGAACTTCCTGAATACCACTACAATTCCAGCACTCCTTGTAACAACGGCATCAGAACTCGACCATAATATAACATTGGATGAAGTTAAAGAGGCAATAAGTAGTTCACCCACTGTAAAATCCCCTGGTCCTGATGGAATTCCATTCCTCTTCTAAGCTATGCACGCTGAATAATAAAGTGACGATAGACTGCTCCTATGTTGCACAACTTACATTTATTCCAAAAGTTGGTAGTTCAAACCAAAGGTGTGAATTTTATAGTCCATATCAATGCTTAACTATGATGTCAAGATCCAGTATTTGTCAAAATATTCACTCTGTTCAGAAAACCTCTGTTCAGCACAATAACTCAGGCAAAAGGACAGTGCAAGCTCTTGACACGGAAAAAGCATTTTTGTAGAGGGTTTGCTTTCCTCATATATTTAAGACAAGGTAACAGACAGTGTTGCCTTAGCAACCCAAAAAATGGATGTCTATAGTTATATAGATATAGTTAAACCATTATATACTGATGATAGTTGGCAGATCCAGAGGCTTTCTTAAAGGAGACATTTTGTGTAAAAAATAAGAATGTACTCACTTAGATATACAATATAATGTGCTTTATAAAGTAGTGTTTCAGGCTGATTTATTGAATATTTCTGCAAGAACCCTAATAATTCCTCCCTCCCTTCCCACTCCCTGAATTCCCAGGCTGTGCAGGGGAGCCGGCGGCTCTCAGCTCACTGCACTGTAGGATCAATCAATCAGTAGTTAGCAGGACCTGATAGGAAACTGAAGCCTGTCTATGCTTGTGTGACTGCAAGGCTGTGATTGGCTGTCCCCCTCCTATTGTGCTTCCGGCAGGGACCCTTAGAACACGTCCCCCCTCATTTGAAACACAGACAGGGACCAGAGAACATCTATAGGGAGCTCCAATAAAGGGGCTATCTTTAAAGATAATATCAATATTTAGTACCATATAAAAGCAACACCATACAGTATATTACTCATAATATATAATAATAGGGTTATTTTTTTATTTATCCTATATGTCTCTGTCTTTAAGAATTTTTCATGATTTATTAAAGGGCACGGAAAGTCTAAAATAGAATAAGGCTAGAAATGCTGTATTTTGTATACTAAATATAAACATGAACCTACTGCACCACAAGCCTAATCAAACAAATAATTGATGCTTTCAAAGTTGGCTACAGGGGGTCACCATCTTATAACTTTGTTAAACATCTTTGCAAGACTAAGACTAAGTGCACATGCTCAGTGTGGTCTGGGCTGCTTAGGGATCGTCATAAACAAAGCTGCTTGAGTTCTGCATGGCTGGTAAGTAAGGCGGGGGCTCCCCCTGCTGTTCATAAGTATGATTGTTTCCCTGCTCAGCACTTAGGGACCGTCTGACAATTTCTATCCACAGCAGTAAATGAATGGAGAATTTCACTGCATACAGTCAGGTTTCTTATAAAAACGGTATACATTTTTTCATTAAAGAAAGTAAAAATGGGATTTTATTTTTTGGCTTTACATGCCCTTTAAACTCCAATGGTGTTAAAAGTCCAAATAAAAAAGTTCTCCCACTCAGACCTGACGAGTTCATGTAGTCAATGGCAGATGTCCCTAAGATATCGTGATTTGCGCTGGGTTTCCAAAAAAGATGCAGTATTCGGGCCCCAAATCTGAAAAAGTCATGGTATTCGGTAGTCAAATTCAAAAAAGTTGCTGTTTTTTTTTTTTTTACGATCTTAGAGACTTTTCTCGCACAAGAATTTTTTGGTAAAATTTAATGATAAATGAGGGGGGGGGGGAATTGTCAGTGCTGATTTGGTCTGAGTGGCTTTCCAAAAATAGTGAGATATATTTGCAGTTTTGATAAATAACCCCCCAAGAGTCAATTACAGCAAAACAATAATTTTTTTTCTGTTTACGCCCTTTTACAAAAAGAGCCTGTTTATGACTGAACATTGAATGTGGTGGCTGTATTTAAATATTATCCTTATTCAATATTAACAGGTACAACTTTGAAGTCAGATGTGAAGGTTTCTAAACTAAAACTTCAAGGTGGGCTGAAGTCACTAAGGGCAATGATGATACATGAGTTAATCAGCCTGAGATTAATCTCCTCTGACGTGGGTGAATTATCTCCTCCAAATAGTTTCCTAGAGGCTAACATGCAAATCACCGTTGGGGAAAACAACAGCAACACTGTTGAGCCACGATAAATTGGAATATAATGAAACCCTGATATATTACCTGTGAGACAGCTCAAACTCCTAGATACAAGTCATTATAAATCGGATACTGCAGCATAAACTAGCAAAACTTACTGTGTTGGCAAGTTCTAGATAGCTCCCCCCCATGTTATTGCTGGAACTGGAGGTCTGAGAAAGAAGTCTTTGCAGTGCTTCTTGAGTTGTAGCTTTGCTCCCAAAATCCAAAAATTTCTGCATGATTGAATGGTTCTGTGGATCAGGACTCTGAAGATCCCGTGCTCCAGAGTCATATTCCCAGCTCTCCCTTGCTCCAGATAAGGCCCCTGCATAGCAGAATATAAAAGTGATTCAGATTAGACAGCATTAACAAACACATAAATCCTTTGTCTGAGGCTATGGCACAGTTATGAGCAACACGCAACCTTTTAGGCTCAAAATTTTACAAGCTCTACTTCACCCTAGCAACCAGGATGTTGTGTGAATAAGAGTCTGGGAGAAGGATAGTGAAGGGCCTAAATGGAAAGAAAAGTAAGAAAAAAATCACAATACAATTATAGCTTCGCAGAGCAATCGTTTTTTGGCCTCCATGGTTACCAACCCCCATTTGAAATCTGGATAGTGGCAGAAGAGGAAGACATAGGATTCAAAAATTATACAGGTCTAATTGAACAGCTGCTTAGAATAAGCCATTTTAAAACATACTAACTTCCACTTTAAGAAAGTCAGTGGCCTTGTGTGGCACAGATACATTTGTCACAATACAAATCTGACAACATTTGGAAATTTCTATTTTCTTCAATTCTCATCCAGCCAGACAAAAGGGTTGAGCGGATAAATGGGTAAAACAGATGCCAGCATGCACTTATAGTAGAGACATGCCCTGAATGCATTCCAGTATAAAATGTAACCAGATGTTCTGAATTTCTGGCATTATTTCTATCTTTTGTGCTTTAATTTCCAATTTCTAAAACGGGCAAGTGATGTATTACAGTAGCTGGGAAAACAAAGAGTGCCTTTTTTTACCGACAAATCTCCTCTTCTTCAGGGCGACTAATCTCCCCGAACTGCCTCCCTTGCCGGTTAAAATGTAAATCGCCGGTGGGATGGCACTCGGAGTGATTAGTTTTTTGAAGTTGTCTGAAGTTTCCTTGTGAATCTCCCCAAATCTGCCTGTGTGCAGGTTTGTGCAGCACTTCCGGAATGTTTTTTCTTTTACCTGTTTACTCCTAGTTGTCATTACCTCCTCACTAAAAGGGCTACTCACATGTCTTTTTTTTTGGTAATGGGTAATTTAAAAGGAGAGGTATTGAAAAAAATAATATTATAAGCTTCATCGTATGGCAATAAGAGACTTTATAAAGTTAATCATTTTATAATTTCTGTTTCTGAAATAAAGTAATTTTCACTATCCACCCTCTCAGCAATCTCTTTTCATGCAGGAGTCCGATTTTGATTGACAGTTATGTCAGTGGGGGCTCTCTTGTCTAGATTATGTATTAGAGCTACTCAAAATAACCAACTGACAAATCCTGTCTCTCTTTATGAAGGATTTGTGCCATAGTCTGTTATTTTGAAAGAGCTCAAATACTTATTCTAAGCAGAGGAAGTACTCCACAAAAACTGTTTTATTCTGCCAAGCAAAATCTGATTATGACTCCAGCATGAACGGAGTCAGATTGCTGAGAAGGGGTTACTGATAAGTAACTTGATTACTTAAAAAAAAAGTACACATTTTTTAGTCGATTGCATACAGAAAATGTCTTATTTCCATGAGATAAGGCTTTTAGTAAATATTAATTTGAGAACTACTCCTATCCTAACTGCTGTGCATTGGTCAATGCATGTTCCCTGGGCCTATGTTATATTAGTAATTTATGCTGTGCAATGCATACAAATTAAAAATTGTCATCCTTCTTACACGGTATACATCAGAAACAAAATATACTTAGATTATAAACTCTATAGGGCAGGGACCGCCTTCCTCCTGTATCTTTAATACTTAGCTCTTAATCTTTAATGCAACTATACTTTGTATTTACAGGTGTAGGATCTGTTATCTGGAAATCCGTTATTCATAAAACTACAAATTACTAGAAGGACATCTCCCATAGACTTCATTTTAAGCAAATAATTCACATTTTTATTTTAAATCTCTTTTTATTAAAAGTCGTAGGTAATAAAATACAAAAAAAAAAGTAGAGAATAATTCACATTTTTAAAAAGGATTTTCTTTTTCTCTGTAATAATAAAACAGTACCTTGTATATGATTCAAACTAAGCTATAACTAAAGCTTATTGGAGGCATAGGGATTATTTAAAGGGATACTGTCATGGCAAAAAACATTTTTTTCAAAATGAATCAGTTAATAGTGCTGCTCCAGCAGAATTCTGCACTGAAGTCCATTTTTCAAAAGAGCAAATAGATTTTTTTATATTCAATTTTGAAATCTGACATGGGACTAGACATATTGTCAATTTCCCAGCTGCCCCAAGTCATGTGACTTGTGCTCTGATAAACTTCAATCACTCTTTACTGCTGTACTGCAAGCTGGAGTGATATCACCCCCCTTCCTTCCCCCCCCCCAGCAGCCGAACAAAAGAACAATGGGAAGGTAACCAGATAACAGGTTCCTAACACAAGAAAACAGCTGCCTGGTAGATCTAAGAACAACACTCAATAGTAAAAACCCATGTCCCACTGAGACACATTCAGTTACATTGAGAAGGAAAAACAGCAGCCTGCCAGAAAGCATTTCTCTCCTAAAGTGCAGGCACAAGTCACATGACCAGGGGCAGCTGGGAAATTGACAAAATGTCTAGCCCCATGTCAGATTCAAAATTGAATATAAAAAAATCTGTTTGCTCTTTTGAGAAATGGATTTCAGTGCAGAATTCTGCTGGAGCAGCACTATTCACTGAATAAACAATCCCATAGCTGTATTTGTATTTATTACTGTAATGACCCATATTTGTTCTATTAATTAATAATTCTACTGTACAGTGATGCATATATAAGTTGCGCTTGTATAAAAACACTTTACATACATGCATATAGGTTACTAATAACAACACATAACTAATGACTAAGCAAACTAGGCATGGATACAATGGAAGCACCAACCTATGCTGTTTTCGCTTCCAGTTGGCCATGAGGTGATTCTGCCCCTGAGTTTTTTATTTTTGCATAAATCATCGGATAAATCCACTTCCTCCTTCTGTATTTCCCGCACAAGCTGCATGCGGCAGTGAGTAAAGTCTTGGAAAGAGATCTTCCCACTTTCATCTGCCCCAAGCTGGTGCATGATCTCCACAACAGATTCTTCCATGTTAAGCTGGCGGCACACCATCATTAAATCGTTTCTAGAAAATAGTTTACATATCGCAGTGTTAGTGTTTTGCATCTATTATTTTTGACATAAGTAGATCTTGGCCTGAAAATAAGCACTTGAGCATTTTCAGGTCAAGAACTACCCAAAATCAAATCTTGTTTTAAATAAAATAGAGATTTTTTTAAAAAAATAGGGACTGTTGACCTGCACTTGTAAATCTGATGTGTTTGCTGATCCCATGGCTAAACAGCAGCTTGTTTATATAAACTTTAGTAGTGTTTCTGAAGCATATAGGGAAGAATCATGGCAATATGTTCTGCTTGAGACTTTTTTTTAAACAGTAAGTACTTTGCATGTCTTTATATTTCATCATCATCATTTATTTATATAGCGCTGTCAAGATACGCAGTGCTTATATTTCCAAAAACTTCATAAGCTTTTACCTGTGAGATTGAGATTAATAGTGTATTTTGCATTATTTCTTATGCCTGCCCCATTGCTCATCAAGACAAATTCTGTTTCTAGGTGATTTTACCTTCACGGCTAATCTAATGTGCATTGCCAGTTATGGATTTATAAGGACTAAGCAAAAGGGTCACTAGCTTGGTGAGAATTACTTACACAATAATGCAGGGTTGAGATTCAATACGATACATCTTTCATTATGAAGTTTCCAATAATCTCCTCTGGCCTTCTTACTTAATTTGCTCTGCTAAATGCAGACTAACTGCACTGTAATAAGGGTTGGGATGTGGTGGCAAAAGTCAATCAGGTTGCATTACCCAGCGTGTAAACCTGCTCAAAGTGTGAGGCATCTACAGGTTACCCAATAAACGGTAAACTGATTAAAAAGGGATTTTAAAAAAGATGTTACAGGGAACAGCAGCTAACATAAAAAAACAGAACAAAAACATATACAAGGATCACAGAGCCATAGCAAAACAAGATTACTGAAAATAAAAAAAGGTTTCCCTTGACACTGCTACCACATGTACTCAGAATCCTAAATACCAACACAGGCACAAAGGCTATCACATACACAACTCCCTGGCCTCTACTTTTGACATTAGGTCGCAAACACACAGCAAATAAATTAGCATGTACTATGCGAATAGAAGAGTATATAGTTGATTTACTCTACCATAAGAACATTATCTCAGAAACCTATTAAATAAAAATCTCTGTAAGGAGCGCTGAGGAATTATTTTAACAAGTGTACGAGGACAACAAACACACCTTTTATCTTTGCTGCCGGAACACTTGTACATCTGGCAGAATCAGCCCTGGGAGCATTAAACGTCACTACTGAACTGTGAGGCCGCAATAACACTTTAGTGATGATTAGTGCAGAAAGACTTAATGAATACGTTCAGCATGGCTTCCCTGCTGGGAATCTCACTAGGCTGCTAAATCCTCAGGATTTAAGAGATGTAATGATGCAAACATTTACACATTCCACTATGAAACCCTAGCCGCTTAGTTATTTAAATCTGCTTAAAGTTATTGTTGTTTTATAATGGTTTCAGTACAGACATGGGTGCCTTGTAAGATGGCACAACAATTCAACAGTATGTGGTCTCCTATACAAAAACTCAATATCCAGAAACCTCCCATTTTGTGCAAATAATTCCAATTTTTTTTAATGATTTCCTTTTTATCTGTAATAATAGCACAAAACCTTGCCCTTGTAGTAAGCTGGATGGAATTATATGGGCGGGGAAACTATCCTCTTTGGCTTATTTGAAAGGTATGTCAAACTAAAAAAATGTTTTGCCTAATAAAAGAGAAAATCGTTCAAAGCAACTTTGCAATATACATTCTTTATACTTTTTCTATGGCTTTTACATTATGGGGCAGATTCATTAAGGTCAAATTGAAAATTTGAATTTTTTTTTATGCCCAAAACTGTCAAATTAGACTGGAGAGTTATCCAAACCCGATTCGGGTTTTTTCAAAAAAATTCAAATTAGATTTTTGAGATTTATCATAGTCTGGCCCTTTAAGAATTGGAATTTGACTATTTGCCACCTAAAATCTGCCAAATTGCTGTTTAAGTCAATAGGAGAGGTCCAGGGGTCAATTTGGAGATGTTTGCAAACATTCAAGTTTTTTGCTGAGGAAAAAAAAAATCGAATCGAGTTTAATCAAGTTTTCTGGTACTTTAAATTCATCCAGGTTAAAAAAATTCGATTTTATTAATAAATTTCAATTAGTCTAATTTCAAATGTATGGGAGTTAATGGAAGTTTTAAAAAAAATCACATGAATTCGAATTCGACCCTTGATAAATGTGCCTCTGTATGTATATGTACTGCTATTGAAAGCAAGGTTTGTCTGCCCCTTTCTATTCTCTGGCCTGTTGGCTCAGACTGTTGATACAATGCAAGACAATGCAGCTGGTTAACAGATCTGTCTTTGCTGGGGAACCAAGACTTTTGCAACATTGTTTAAAAGAAAAGGAGTTTATTGCCAATAGATTAGCCACAATAGGGCAAGCTATAAGACTATATTTATTCTGCACTGTACCTGAGTAAGCAGCTCTAGAAGCTCTCTCTGTTTGTTTAGGATAGCAGCTGCCATATTAGCTTGGTGTGACATCACTTCCTAACTGAGTCTCTCCCTGCTCACTCATAGCTCTGGACTTAGATTACAGCAGGGAGGGAAGGAGGGGGGAAGGGAGGGGGAGAAAGAGAGTGGAGCAAACTGAGCATGCTCAAGCCCCTGCCCTGGAGGTTTAAGCTGAAAACAGGAAGTTTGATACAGAAGCTCATGTGTACACACCAGAAGGAAAGAAATGTTGTGTTTCCATTGTCAGAGGACAATTACTTTGAGGGTTTACTGGTGTACTTGTATAGACCTTTCTGATAAAGCTTACTTTGTTTTAGCCTTTCCTTCTCCTTTAAAAAGTAACAAACAGGAGGTAAGCAAATGCTGCTTTCAAAAATAATAGTTTTTACAAATAACTTTGAAAGCACTGTGAATGTATATTGGAAAAAGTATCTTAGAATGGTGTGCAAATTTGTATTCTGGGGTGACTTGGTCTTTAATGTTTACATGTTTTTAGTAAAATTATCATATTATTATCCAAACTGAAAAAATCCATTATCCAAAAAAATCCAAGTCACAAGCATTCCAAATAAACATTTCTGCTTCTGTATCTAACCCCTTTAAGTCAATATCCTTGGAGCAACATCCAATAGCCATAGGACAGATAGTCCAAACAGAATATAAGGAGCCTATCTTCACTGATTATTCTTTAATGGGGAACTAGGGGAACTAGCCCCATATGGGTTTTAAATAATAGCATCCCTGCATACCCGCGAAATACATCAGAGTAGAGCAAGGGTGCCCACATGCCTGCTGGCTAAATGCAAGGCTGCACAGCATGGATACATGGTTACAAATTTACAGAATGGATTAGGAAATACCAGCCAAACATACTAGGAAATACTAGCCAAACATTAAGCAATAAAAAAATATAGACAGACAGACAGACAGACAGACAGACAGATAGATTTATGGACACATCACTCATAGAAACATTTATACATGTACATATTAAATAGCAATTGTAGGTATGTACTGTATTATAAAAGCCAGAGATTTCAGCTATACTATTAACAGAATTGCTGGTTCATCTTACTCCACCCACATTTAGCATTTCTGTAAAGAAGTAACACTTATCTGGTATACCCCATGTTTGCCGGCTGAATTCTATTAAAATCATGATGTCATACAAATAAAATGTATAGTTCTGTGGTGAAAACCAGAGTTGTAAAAAGCTCTGGAGGACCTCCAATTAGAAATCCCTGCTCTTAAGAACAAAAGACTCAATTACACTTTGAATCGAAGTAGAACATATCTTTATATTGGAATATGCAACCATTTGTGCTCCAGCTGCTGTTACTACTCCATGCATAACTGCATCAGACTGTAGTGCTAGAGCCAAAAAAAAACACTTTTGTGCAAACATTGCTTCTCCAAGTCTAACAACGAAACTGCTGAAGAGGAAAAGGGAAACTATAGCAAAACTACTGTACTGTTTCTGAAATAATGGTTGATAATTCTGCTAGTATCTCCCCATTCTTCTCCACCTTTTTTTTCTTTCTTCCTTTCTTTTGAGCTAGCCATAGACGCAAATAAATATTTGTACAAAATTTCGTTTTGTACAAATCTGTGGGCTCAAAATAATCGTCCCGATATTTTTCATTCCATGGTATTCCATGTTTAGTTGATCGATCAGGTCAAAAAATTGGCTTCCACTTCACAAACTTCATTAAATACAGTTATACTAATCCAAACAACACCCTATCCATTAATTGAATGGACCAACCCCCATTCTTCCTACAAAGGGGGGCCCGTCAGGGCTGCCCACTCTCCCCACTCTTATTCAATTTAGCATCAGATCCCCTGCTAGGAATCCTTGACTCCTTCACACACTTTAAGGGAATTACAGTGGGGAAAATAGAAACCAAATTGACAGCCTTTGCCAATGACCTCTTACTCTTCGTAGACAATGCACAGACTACACTCCCCCTATTCTTAAAACTCTTCTCAACCTTCGGACATGCATCAGGCTATTCTATTCATTGGGTCAAATCCGTAGCCATGACCCTAACTCTTGAACATACCCCAAAATGGAGTAAAGGCTTTCAATTCCAATGGGCTAAACACTCAATCCCCTACCTAGGAATCCTTTTACCAAAACCCCCACAAATTATATCATCTCAACATATATCCCATTCTTTCAAAAATACACACAGAACTGGAAACAGCTCAAACTACCTAGGCAGGGCCGAACTAATTAAAATGACATTATTCCCCAAAGTATTATAACTTCTCCAAGCTCTGCAACTACTCTTGAGATGATAAATAGCTCAGAGCACAATTTAATGCCTACATCTGGAATGGCAAAGATCAGCTATAGGCCTACAGAAATTAAGCCAACCAAAGAAAAATGGAGGCATTAACTTCCCCTATGTCAAGCTGTATAACTTGACAGCACAATTTAGGAATATCAAAGACTGGTTTCACAATAGCAAAACTTTCACTAACACAGCTTTAGACCAACAACTCATACCACACATCAATTTCACTGCATTACTACACACACCATAATTACTACACTCACCATAATTTATAAGACGAAACACAACATAATCCCCTCCTCTACACAGCTTGGAAGACTTGGAGGCAATTCTGAGCCACAATGGACCTTCAAGCAACCTATTCACTATGGCTTCGCTTTGTTAGTAACCCAGACTACCAAAATGGCACAGTTAGCCCAATTTTACAACTCTGGGGCCAACAGTTAACAGGTCCCATACCTGTATAATCGAGGCATTCACTCTATTCCCAATGATAAACAGACATATTTTCTCCTATTACCAATCTAAAATATACATCTCCAAAGTGTGGCAAGCCCTGCAGGACAAAGACTGGGGCAATGATCTTTTCTGATTTTCTATCAGACAGAAATACTTCTAGAGCTATTACTAGAGCATACTTGTCAATATTAGAAATTAATATTTATTGTGGTTCCTTAAAACTATGAGTGGCTGCACCAACAAAATTAAAAGCTCACAATCAAATTAATTCGCATTGGAAATCCATGTTTTATTATATAAATTCAAAACTTTTTCTTGATGCTGAGATTAACCATTACATATTCAATTGTCACATTATTAATTATTTTACTTCTCCTGTATGTAATTCCTGAATATTTGTAAGTTAGCTGATATATTTATCACTATAAAAAATATCCAGTATTGTTTAACAATGAACATCAGAATTTTGTGACTCAGCTTAGTTTCTTCTTGTACAGTAGTGGTATAACAACTCACACATTTAGATAAGTCCCATGTAAAGGTCCACTTATACGCAAAGATTTTTCTTTGGTGAACGACCGATTTTACTGCATCGTCAAATTATCGTGAATTTAGTGGGAATCAAACGATTGTGCATCTTACGATTTTTCTTCCATCTGTCAGAAAATTGATCAGCCAGGTTAAAAAATTTTCTTCGGTCACAGTGTAATCTATCCATTGTCCAATTGTTTGCAGGGCCAAGCAGGCAGTTACGCTCAGTTTTCCTGGCTTCAACTAGACAATATCGCTTGAAATGTTCTTTTTAGTTGATGGACAAATCATACATTTAAACGATCGTTTCAAGATAATCTTGGTCTCACAATAACGAAAAGATCTTTACATTTATGGCCATCTTAAAACTGCTTTTGTAACCTTATGCTGTACATTACGCCAAGATTTTATATTAGACACCTTTAGGAAAACTCTCTATAAACTGATGTGGATGGGATGTTTCAGCTTTTTATACACAATGCTTGCTGTAGGTTCACTATGTTACTAGTAAAATCCTGAGCCAATTTTTGAAAAATTTTCTTTTACAATTTCGAAATCCAGACCAGATCTGGACCCGCTTAGACTCACTCACTACACACATCGACCAGCAGCTGCCTTATCCACAACCCGATCCACAAATTAGGGATGTATTTTGGGTTGAATTCCATTATATAGAAAGATTTTGTATGTTAGCAAAGCAAATCTAAATAAACTGATTGCACATAGGTTTCAAGGGTGATATATTTTTCATCTCTACACATACTGTAAGTTCTTATTTAAGGCATCTGCATTGCTCACCAAGAAAAATTGTTGGTATTTTGTAATATGCATCCACTACCTCTGTGTGGTGTCCATAACGTACAATTCTAAAATGACAACATATGGTTCTAGAACAAATAAAGGAAACTGTGGGTGGTTGCCTTTATAAGTCTGACATTCCTATTCCAAACCAGTTAAACATATTTATTTCATTTAACACAAGCTGGAAATTGGCTTAACAGCCAATTTAGCAGTGCTGAGAAAAATGGATATGTTCCAAATGTATTTCATGAAGCTTATGCAGTTACTCCAAAAATAACACAATTTCAGCACTAAATTAAAACTAAAAAGCTTCTACAAATGTATATAAACTTGGTTCACTATTAAAGTAGAATCTGTAGTATTTCAAGGCACATTTGTTATGAGTTTTAAGCAACTCTTTACAGAAGCACCTAGAAATTCACCTTTGATTCCCCTTTAAGCAACTCTTCAACTGGCCTAATATTTTAAGGTTTTGATGTTTTTTTATTTATTACCCTGACTTGTCTGCTTATTTCCAGCCTGAAAATGTTATGTGATTGTCAGGGACACTGACCCTAGTACCAAAAAATGAGAATGTCTACATGGTTTCAGATTTTATTGTTTTTCTTTTGTTGCTTGTATTTCTCTTTAGGCTCTCCACCTTCCAGTCTAGCTAGTAGTCTAAAAGATCTGCCATTTAGAAATCCTGGGCATTGCGATGTCCAATAACAATAGTTCAGAATCACAAGACAATTGCAGTGTGGAGAGGCTTTGAACATTTTGCCACCTACCCACAGAGCTATTACTTGCCCTGCAACATACAAGCTTGCAAAACAAATAACTGCTTTCAATTCCAAGTACATATACACATAACCACTGCAAATTTGTAATACTTTTATATTGTAAAATTTCTTAGAATTTCTTTATGAAAGATTTTAATATAAGGTTGATGGTTCCTCTCCATTTGCAATTAAAGCAGAGTCAGCGATCACACAAACTCTAGCATGACTTGATTCTATTTGGGTACAGGAGTGTGCCTCCGGTAAGGAAATTCTTACAAGAACAAACTGCATGTAAATGAAGGGTGAAAATTGCTGCTTTTGATGTTGGGCACAGTGTAATTTCAATATCATCAGAAATATTCAGGGGAAATGTGGAAAGACAGGAAAGAATATCCTTGGGCAGAATATCTGCTATTTTTTGCTAAATAGCAGATTAGGTTCCCATAGATGAAAAGCTAATTCTCTATTAAGCTTGGCCCGCTTAAGTCCTATAAGAGTAAGGTAAAATGCCTTTATGGTTGATGTTAGAAAGGCAAATTACACTTGGGTGTGCCAAAAATTAGGCACCCCCAAGTGATTAAATTTATGTACCTGACACCCTGGGCCGGTGCTCCTACCAGGAGAAAACTGCACCGTCCTGGGGTTCTTACAGTGAGCACCATGGAGCAAGCTTATTCCTGCCTCCTTGGTCTTCTCATGGCTGGGCATGTGCAGTAGAGCAAAAAGCCAAACTTTAACAAAAAAGCTGGCTATTTTGTTCTACTGTGCATGTGTCTACCCTAGTATATTTGAAAACTGGGCTGGTGCAGATTTCTGCTGATAGGAGCACTGGCCCGGGGTGTCAGGTAAATAAATATAATCACTTGGGGGTGCCTAACTTTTGGCACCACCAATGTAAATTGGCTTTAAACTACATACAAATGCATTTCTCCTTTGTATTAGTATAGTTACTACTTATACTTGGTGGCAGAATTCTATGCCACTGAAATCACTAGTTATGTAGTATACACTTGTGTATACACTAGTGAAAAATACACAAATTTTGTTTATTTGCCCCTAAACAGTCATTAGAGTAGTTGTATGCACAGAGCATTCATTTTCTACATGATTCTGTTTACACAAGGAACAAAATGTGTCATATAACTTACCTTAACTAAGGCATTCTCTACACAGATTGGTCGTGTGACCTCTACAAGAAATGATCCAATACTCCTTTGTCCATTATCATTAGAGTTGTGGCAAACAATTGAGCAAGTTCCAACAGACTTTAAATTTTGCTTCAGTCATTTAGCAAATGCACAACAAATATTTGGTTCACAGGTAGTGAAAGCATATTTTGGCCCCAGCCAGTACAGAAATACTTAGATATCGCCTCTGTTAACACATACAGTAAATGTTACACTATTCACACTTATCAGCATTATCAGTGATAGGACAGTATCAAGGCAGAGACACACTCTCATATTCTGGGAGATTTAGTCGACCGGCGAACTGCCTCCCGCCGGCTACAATCTAAATCTCCGGTGGGATGGCATTCAGATCGCTTCGTTTTCAGAAGATGCCTGAAGTTTCCTCATGAGGCAACTTCGGGCGACTTCAGAAAAAAAGTGCACCGATTGTCATCCCGCCGGCGATTTACAATCTAGCTGGCGGGAGGAAGTTCAGGGAGATTATTTGCCCCAAAGAAGAGGAGATTTGACGCTGAGCAGCTCATCTCCCAGAATCTGACGTGTGTCTCTGCCCTTAGCGTAGTGACAGACATTGCAGATCCCAGACTGTGAAGAAACTTAGGCCAAGAATCCGCAGCTCGATGTGCCTGAACCCGAATATATTACACTGGACCGGATGCAGACAGACCTGGCGGATTTCAGTGAATAAATGCAAGATTTTGCATTTTGCACATCTGCACTGTTCACACTTATCACCACTATCAGTGCAAGGACACTTTTAGGGTAGTGTCAGATGTTGCAGATCTCACTGCGTGAATCGTGGAATTTGCTCTTCCACTGCTCAATGTGTGCACCAAAATACAGTGCCTCTGCTCAGATGTAGACAGAAGCAAGATTTCACATTTCAAGCTGAAATCTACTGCATCTGCCTGCACCCGTA
Organism: Xenopus laevis; assembly: GCF_017654675.1. NCBI lineage: Eukaryota > Metazoa > Chordata > Amphibia > Anura > Pipidae > Xenopus > Xenopus laevis. The sequence goes on along the minus strand of NC_054372.1, from coordinate 160,780,011 downwards.
CCGACGCAATGTATTCATGTACAGGCACATTGAGTAGCCTGCATTTCTCCACAGGCTGAGATCTGCAATGTCTGGCACTACCCTAACTCAAAGGGAAACTACACTCAAATAATGAAGAAAATTTCATTTTGCAAAATATCACTCAGCATAGCGAAAATTAGCTCTCCTCTGGTCAGTACTCCAATTTCAACAATGCCTTGTATGTTCTGTAAATAACAGACCAGTGGACCAGTATGCAAGGTATTGTGGAAATTGGAGTCGTAGCTGGAGCAGAGCTGACTTTTGCTACAGGAGATTCAATGCAGAGAATAAAAAGAGTTACCCTATAAAGCGATAACATTTATAAATAACTTTAAAAACAATGCAGCTAATGCAAAAAGGAAAATGACTTATAATTAAATTTTCATCCTTTATGCAATTTTTCCAATTATTTGGGTGGAGTCCCTCTAAACATATTATTTATATAAATGCTCGCTGCATTTGAAAACACAACAACTGTGTTAAAATGCAGATCTAAATGCTCATGGGCACAAACTGAATAAGTGCTTAGGTGCACTTAAACTTATTACAAACCGACAAAATAACACATGTGTAAAGAAGATCCTAAGAGCCAGAGTATCTATGCAGGGGGAGAAAATGGCACTCTGCTTTCTTCTGCCCCAAAATTATTATGACTTGGTAGGCACAGCATTGGCCTGTTAGTGCCCGGATGGGGCTGATTTAGGCGTGGAAACACAAAAGTGTTTATTCCTGCAGTGAATTTCACACCACCTGTGCACTAAAAGACTGATTATGTGCCTACAAAATCAAAGTGATTCCAGGGCAGAATGGAAGTAGATCGCTATTGTCTTGTCAGGGCCCGAAAGTGCAGTTTGCAGTTGCGGACCAAGGAGGAAGCTTAGCAGGTGTAAAACACAGTTCGTTGTACAAAAAGGGTCAAGAAGAAGGGTCGTTAATCCAGGCAAAGAGGTCAGTTCAGGTTCGTGGTCAAAATACAGGCAAAAGGTCAAGATCAAGAGTTCAGATAATAATAACACACCCAGGAACACAACAGAGTGGAACCTATAATCGGGCAATGGCTGAAATCCTCTGGCGCCCTTTTATAGGTGAATTTTCACGCCAAAACATGCGTGATGATGTCATCTGTCATACGCTGACGTTGCGCGCTGACGCTGCACGTTTTGACGCCGGCGTCCTGACGTTCTGGTGTTCCCCCTGGCCACCGTCATCTTGGAAAGGATGCCGCCATGGACGGAGGCACTGGTGAAAGCTCCGGTGAGATCTCCTTACATGTCATCCCCCCTACTAAGATAAGTCAGTAGAGAAAACACCTTTTGTGATATGCCCCATTTTGTCTACATCATCAGGAGAAAAATGAACCTGTCTGTATGTTTTTGAACTGAAGAAGAAACTGTAGCTTGCAGAGGAAACCCACACAAACACTGGGAGAACATAAAATCTCCATGCAGAGGATGTCAGAATCAAACCCGAAACCTGAACCTTGGACCCAGCATTAAGATTCCACAATCTTTCACAGAGTCAATCGACAGTCAATACTGACAAGAGTCAATACAGACAAGAGTCAATACTTCAAGCTTTTGATCACCTACACAGATTAAATTTACCAATACTGGGTTCACTCGTCTCAATCTGTTGTTTACAGTACATTATACTGTTCTACTGAGGTTCTGCTAAAGGGGAAACCCTGTAAGCCTTAAGTAACATATTACAGCTATATTTAGATTCTATGATGAAAAGCTGTCAGGATTTATAGTTTAGCATCCTGTAAAGTGTAATCTGGCATTAGCAATAAAGTTGTTAGAAAAAGAACCAAGGTTTAGAGGCATTTAAGCCACTTGCTTTCTTCTAGAACACTTACAAAAGTAATCAAAGCCATTGCAAATCAAGCTGTCACTCACAGAATCCCCTCAGGAAGGAATGGGTCAATAAAGGCTACCACCACCGTACAACCAGTGACCTATTTCCAAGTGTGTAACGGTCTGTAAACTTGGGTAGAACCAACCACCAATGAGTCAAAGTATTATAAAACACACAGTGCTAGACCAACTAATGTAAGTACATATAAATATAACATTTAAAAAAAATGTTTATGAATTTTAGACACATAAATCCTCCTTTCAAGGACTACTTTAGAACTTTATTTTCAAACTCATGTAGGCAGTTTATCAGTCTTCAGAATGCATAACAATTTTATCTACTGTAAATTTAAAAAATCTGTGACTCATGGAAATCTGTCTCATTCTACAGTATATATCTATGTGGATTCCACTAGGAAACAAAATAGTAAGAATACAAAAAATAAGGTAAGACTATAAACATCTAAAGAATTGTAAAGCACCATCAAAGAGGAAAAATACCCTTTTTATCATGATTTAATTCAATTTGGCTAATGTTAAAAAAAAAGCATAAACACAAACATGCAAAAATTAATATAAATGTTTTGTTTTATTTTTTCTGTACACAGACATAGCTGATAGTTTGCTTTTTTGAATAGGAACCATTTCCCCACTGGTGCTTTTAGTTTCTCCCCCAATTGTTACTGTGAAGTAAAAGTAATGCTGGGCCTTGAGGTCCTTCTGCTTTTTATAATCGCTAGCCACAAATTTTCTGGAAAGCAGAAGAATTCAAGTTCCAGAATCTATCACTTCACAGTGCAACCAGGAAAGGGAGAGGTTGAATGACACAGAGCCAAAAAGGGGTTGGGAAATGGTCAGAGGCAGACTAGTATGGTTTTCTTTCAGTCACTGGAATCATGTATGCCTTTGTTAAAAAGAAAAACAAATTTGTATGTTCAGTTTGTGCACCATTTTACAAAAGCCAAGCTGAATGAGCCCATAAAAAAGGTATTTTTAATATGCTGCAAGATCCAATCATAGTGTTGGATTACAAATGTTTGGGCCAATAGATGAAAGGCGGACCAGCGTGAAAGAAGATAAAGCTTGTATGGACTGGGCAGAGATCTGCCCAGGGTTCTATGAAAGATTAATCTGCTCCTACCATGAGTGTGGCCTAATTGACATCCCGACCATAAATTGTCTGGGTCACATCTAGTCCTAAAAGTTATTTTTTGTGTTTCACTCCCTATCAGATGACATTACCCCAATCTCACCTTTGCATCACTAGCCAATTCCCATCGTAATAAAAATACATAATTATTATTATTATTCTTTACTCATCATTATTTATTAATATAGCACCAACATATTTCAGAGTTCTTTACAGACATTATATATTAATCACTTCAGTTCCTACCCTAGTGGAGATTACAGGAAACCCACACAACCACAGGGAGAATACATAAACCTCTTGCAGATATTGTGCTGGCTGAAAAGAAAACCCAGGATGCAAGGTATCAATGTTATTCATCGCACTGAAGTCCATTGCCTTTTTGCAAGTTCTGCAAGCACTTTTATCCAACAGCATCTTGCTATTTTTAAGTTCTTAATATTGCCAAAATGAAATCATCTGTAATACAATTACAAAACTGTCCAACATGATCTTATTATATTGCATCTTGGTTGCTCTAATTCCTCTGTAATTGTTCTTCCCATTATCTGACTATCCTCTTTACAATTAGTACTAAACACTATTCTCATATTTATTATTTCATATAACAGTCTGCCTCTGCCTCCAAAAGATCTATACCTTTTCAGAATCAGCATTCTCACTATTAAGTAGATATGTCTTCCTACTTCTCATTTATAAATCCCAAACCTACAATAAGTATCCTGTCCAACAAACATACTACAAGCACAGGGAGAACACACCGATTCTCAGCAAATGGTGCCATGGCTGGAATTGAACCATGGAACTGATCCAGCATGGTGTTAATGTCTGTTCTGGGTGAGCTTAGTTTAAATTTATTTTAAGTACGGTACCCCTCCCGTCCCTGCCACAAGTTATTAAAAAATATTAGATGGCAAAAAAAGTGGAAATAAATAAGTATGTGATAAGACAAAACCTTACACATATCAACTAAGCTAGCATATATACATGTGTATGTGTGTATTTTTTTTATGTTTTACAGTTTTATTGTCCATGTAATGTCCCTTAAACATTTAGGCCCAGTTCCCAATAATTCTATTTATATATAGGACTTACCATAAAGAACCACCTTTGGTCTATAATAATTGCTACTATTGAATACAAAAGACCTTTTCCGCCCAGCAGACATCTCTGTCATGTCCCAAGTGCACAGGGACTAGTTTCCCTGGGAAAGAAAGAGACAAAATGCCAGGTGTGCCATTACCCTTAAGTTGAGTATATATTGAACATAGAGGGAATCCACAATATAGAGACACATGCCCCTGCACAGCTCTTTAACTGCCTTGTTCACCCAAAGCAAATCTTTCCCAGTATGCCTGTAGTAATTAGTGTGACTTCCAAAAAGGTAAAGACTTCGCCTCAGATTTCCAACTGACAGTAGTCTGTTAGAAATGTTTGAGTGGGTAGGGTGCTTCTGGGAATATTATAAATAAACCATGTAGTTTTGTAGGGTGCAAAAGAAGCCCAGCTTTTTACCTCTCTGTGACTGTAACAATACTGTACATCCTTCACTGTCAACGTTTCTCAAATTTTTCAGTATATTGGCCACCTTGGCAAAGGTTTCTGAACTTTGTAGAAACCTGTGAACCTTTATACAGGTTTTTTGGGATTTCCCACAAATACTGGGTTTCTGCGGGAGGTATTTAATTACGCTGAAATAGCATTCGCATTTCCCAATATACTGTCACCCAGCCTCTGTCTCCTGGGAATTGTGGGAACACTGCCATTGAGGCCCCCGGCCACACTCTGTTACCTGCAAATATTTTATTATGCAAAGAAGGCAATATTCTACACTGGAAGTTTATGGAACCGCTCATGTTGAACTTTTGGAAAAAAACTCATTAACGACTCTTTACCTAAGCAACTTGCATACAAGGCTCCAGGTGCCCTTATAAAATTGGAGCAATGTGGGGTTCGTGGCTAGAGGTTAACGCATAGAGGTAATAGAAAAAGAAATGTATAACTAATGTAATGGGAAATACATCTAATGTTTTTGAATCTGGCGAATTCCCCAAGCTCAGCTCTCTCTCTCTTTTGTTTGTCACTCATTCTCTCCTTTCTTCTTCCTAGGTACTGTTGAATTTAACATAAATGCAAAATAAAAACTTTTTTAAAAAAAAAAAAACCTGCACACACACTTTGGTGGGTACAGATTTTTTTTTTTCCCCTAGGAAGCGAGATAAACAAAAACCAGCAGTTTAAAAGAAAGACATTGAATACTAAACACCTGAAGAGAAACATGAAGCAAAGAACAGAATTTGACAAGGTGTTATTAACTGCTTTCTTCCAAGCAACATATTAAGCCTCAAACTATTATTATTAGAGCCAGGCTTTCTACTGAATTCAAAGGAAGGGTTGGCTACTGAAAGATGAATAAAAGACACTTGTAACTGGTAAGTTATTTTAAGAAGATGTGCCTATATGCTTTAAGTGGTCCACTAACGAGCCAGCTACTGCAGACAGGGAAAGTGCAGTGTTCTGCTGCTTGTAAGAACTGAACATGAGTCCCTGTGATAGTTAACAGCTATAGACTATACCACTAATAGCCACATCAAATCTGATGCTTCTGTATTTGAAAATCCTTCTGCAAATGGAAACTTGCAGTCATTATAAACCTTTATTTATATAGACTTAACATATTATATAGCATGTTCCATTAATTACGCATCATTCAATTTAGGCCCTGCCCCAGAGGAACTAAAAAATCCCTATCTCGCAAACACTATTATCAGTTTTTCTTCAGTCAATTAACCTTCTGAAATATTTTGGATTGTCAGAGGAAACCCAAACAAACACAGGAAGAACATATAAACTCCCTAATCAAACCTAGGATACCAGCACTGCAAGGTAATAATGCTTACCACTGCAGAACCATTCGACCCTTGGAAATACAGAGGCTGATATAAATTTGGTCCTTCCGGGCTAAAGCTGGCCATAGAAGTTGAGATTTTTCTCTCCCAAACGTCCAATTCTTGTGTGATCTGACAAATCTGTCAAATTATCGGCCAGGTTAGAAAATTTTCATCAGTCACAGTGAAATCTTAAAGCTGGCCATAGATGCAAAGATCTGATCGTACGAATCATCTTCCGACCTGCCACTAACCATTCAGATCAAAGTCTTACCAGTCAGATCAAATAAAATAGTTAAAGAACAAATCAGCCAATGTTCTGCCCCTGACAGCAATCCTACGATAGTTATGTCTAACAAAGCTAGTGACAGTCTCCCACTGAAAATCGTACGATCGGCAATACACGCAGAGATATTATCTTCAGCCTACAAAAGTTTTCTAACCTTTACGATCAACCAAACGACCGATCTCTGCTGGACGAAAAATGTCGGGACTCTCCACACACGGTCCGAAAATCGTCCGAATCCTCGATTTGTACGATTGGATCTTTGGGTCTATGGCCAGCTTAAGTCCATGGCTTATTGGACAGTCTATGGGACTCTACAATGGGCCTGCCCAACCGTTATCTGGCCAAAAGTCAGACCAATACTGAATGGTTGGGGCAGGAACTCTTTTATATGGTCCTTGCCCCGTTGGCTGTTATGATCATATTGTTTGGCCCAATTGGCCTGATACCACCTGCCTCAAATGTATTACATCAATGAGATGTTAAGGGCGAAGACACACTAAGCTATTCATCACCACAAAGACGAAGAGGCCGTAGGGTAGTGTACAAGTTGCCATGATGAATTGCGGGACGCTTGCGTTATGGTCACCAGTCACCGTAATTTGTTTCAAAAGTGTCACTGTGACTAATTGTCACCTGTGTCTTCACCCTTAATGTTTACTTTATGTATCTAAGTTCCCCCATTCAAAAATCTGACTGCTGCCAATGAGTCATCTCAAAACCTGACCTTCTAGGGTGGCATTCTGTTTTGCCAAATTCATTGTGTTTTCTGATCTACAACAGCTGGATATACAGTCTTTGCTGAGCACCAGAAGTTGGATTGCTGCTCTTTATACCTTGGGGAAGCAACCCAACTTCCTACAAAATCCGATCCACCACCGCTGTAATACAAGTTGGATCAGATAAAGTCAGGCAGTCAGGTGTCAGGTCAAAGTCTGGTGTTTTGCTATGTATATAGATCTGTGTATTTCAATGAGAAGAGCAAGTCATTCAGACCCCATTAGAGACAGATGCAGCATTCAAGGTTCCCTTCAGTCAGGCATGTTGTGTGTTGGATGAAAAATCTTCAATGTATTTACACTTTAGAGTCTGGCCACACGAGCAGATTCGGCCAGACCCTTACGAATTTTGCCTGACTAATGGGCCTGGGTGCTTTGAAAGCTTGCAATTTTATTTATTCAGTTAGCCAATAAAAGGTATCACCAAACTTGACATTTTCTGCATTTTTTCAATGGCTAACAGGGTGCAACATCTAAAAACGATGTAGTTTACACATCAGATTTTCCTATTAGTCCCAGTATATTTTGACCCATGCGACTACATCAGACTCATAGGATGGGATCTTTTGATTCAGCGCGGTTTTACAAAATCTCCCATGTAGTTTAGCTCTTAATCCAGATTATGTCATGCCAGAACAGGCACTGCTTCCCAACTATCCTTCTTTACTCTGGGTTTCCCAGGGAACTGTACTGTTTTTTCCAAAGTGGAAATGTGAAAAAAATAGTTCATAAAATGTAATGAAAATAAATAAATTCCCAGTTATTTGCAGCAGGCAGAGTTTTGGAAACAGCGTCCAACTCACAGTGGTTAAAGGACTGTGTGTGGCACTGAACACAGAAATCTTTTTATTAAAGCCAAAATTAAAACATTATACATAAACAAGCATATGTTTCAAATAAACCATTTACCCCTCAGCATTTTCTAACAGAAATGCCTGGAATGCTCTCTCCCAGCCTGGCCTTTTCCTGATAATTCAAAATGATGAAATAGATGCACATGGCACAAGCATACCAAGCGGTTTACAGTTGCCCGACAATCTGTATCTCATCCCTCACCTACAGTATAATAGGAGGACTTTACAACGGGTGACCCTCCAGCTACAGTTGAGATTACAACTCCCAGTGACCCCAGGACATTTGTATATTTACAGCAGTAACCTGAAAGTTGTAGTAAAACTGGAGCACCCTAGCTGAACAATTTTGCAATACAGCATTAGCCACAAAAGGAAAACAAATAAACCAAACTGAAAAGTGGCCAGAGGCATCAAGTACCAACTGTATATACATTATAACATATTCATACTGCTTCCTAGGCCATTACTGTCCAAAATTGCTCAATTTTACTGACTGAATGTTCCCATGACGCCCCCTGAAACCCATTCCTGCACTACAGGGTGGAGAGTTGTAAAGAGAGCATCTACTGTACTTCTCTGGGATAATGCTGTTTTTTCTTCCTAGCATGACCAATCACAAATATTAGGATTACAGTCAGGGCTGATGTTCAAAAATATAAGTACCATTTATATTAAATACAAGTAAATTTAATGTTACAAAAAGGAAAACAAATTTGGCAGCCCAGAAGGATTGGGCTGAAAATAACACGTTACTGAACATGGTGCAGTGCCTAAACACAATGGCGTATATTAATCAAAGAGTGAAGTTAGAGATCACCACAGTCCTCTAGAGTGAAATTCCGCCACTCTCTCCATTCATTTCTATGGGATTTTGAAAGGTGTATTTATCAGAGGATGAACTTTCACTTTCACCCATTGATAAATAATACTCTTTTGAAAATCCCATATAAATGAATAGAGAGTGGCGGAATTTAAGTCGAGGACTGTGGTGATCTCTAACTTCACTTTTTGGTAAATAAACTCCATAGAATTCCTTAGGTGATTGCATGACTTATAAAACTTTTGCTTGTTACCACTACGCAGCAACAATACTGATCAGAAGTTCCACATTGCTCAGCACCCACTTATTTATAACGCCCACCCCTAGACAATTATGTAGCCGCTATTTTAAAATATAAGGATTCACAGAGCACAGGTCTGGACTGGGATTTAAAATAGGCCATGGCATTTCAAGTACACAGAGGCCCAAACAAACCCCCAGCAGCCCACTTAATAGTGACTGTCTATGGCAACTTGCAGCAGCCCCTCTGGCATTTGTCACAACCCACAGGGCCTGACAGACGGGCCGGTAGGCAGAGGTAGGCAGAGTAGGCATGTGCCTAGGGCGCAAAGCTGGGGGGGTGCCAGGCACATACCTTCTCTGTTGCCTACCCCATGCCCGGTCCCCTTTCTCCACGATTGTCTATTTGGCAGTCTAATTTTGTTTCTGCGCATGCGTGCCATAGCGGCAAATTTGCGTGTTCAGCTGCTGCTGTGACTGGCCAGGTTCAGGCCCTGCTGTCAGAGCAGTTCCATAACCATATAAAGACACACAGGGGCGATCCTGTCCAATTTGCCACCCGACGAGGCCTTCGTTTTTGCCGCCTCCCCACGGCACTCACCTTCAGCGCCAGTCGGGGGGTCCACGTCGCTAGTGCAGAGAGATAATTGCGCTTTCTGCACTAGAAGAGTTGAATTACCGGGTTGAAAACCGGAAATTCGGCTCTTAATTACCAGGAGCGGCATTATTGCCGCCCCTGGCAACCAGGGGAGCTATGTCGTCTGAGGCAAGCGCCCCTGATGACACAGTGCCTAAGGCCGGGTCCTTTTATACAGGTCATGGAACTTTGATGTAACTTTGAAAATCCTCATTTTACACCAGGGATAGAGAATATGTTTTACAAGTGACAGTTTTAGTAAGTCATGTGACACAAGTGAACTGATGACATCACTAGGCACCACAAATAAGGATCTATTTTGAAGGATTGGTTGTCGCTGCTTACATTCACAGTCTGTGTTAATAAGGAAATGGCAGTGAGTCTGTGGCACTGCCTATACAAACAATTATTAGCATTGGGCAGCGTGATGGGCACAAGTTTGTGAAGTGTTCTTCCCCATGTCACATACTTTGCAGCAGACAAGATATGACTTTGAATCAAGTCCCGCTGTAAAGTTCATCTCCCCCTATGTCAGCAGGGAGCCCGTGTGTGCTCTTACCTGCTTATGTATCCGTCCCCGTCCCCATCACACGTCTGAAACAGGCGCCTCATTCTCTCCTCCTCTCCAGTACTGGAAGTGTCGCTGCTCCCGCTACAACTCGTGCTCCCGTTCACTTCCACGGCCGCCATGGTGCACAGCTGTGAGGACGAGCTACTGCCCAGTGCTTGGAGCGGCCCAAAAGCAGCTGTGAAGCCCCCTCTCCCAAGCAGCACTCCTCTCATGGGCTGCCCCTCCCCTCCGCTCTCCTCTCTCCCCCCTCCCTGAGATAACTCACCCGGCACATCTGACAAAGTCCTGTGAGGAGAGAGTTCCTGTATCGACTCTACTGAGGGGAGCTGGGAGCAGAGGGGAAACACTTTTTTAGCAGGGCAAATATTGTCTTTTATGGCAGTCAGGGACGCTGGACCCTAAATAAAACGGGGGTCTTACATAAAGAGGGGGCCCACATGAGCTGCAGCTGAGACTGAGTGGGAAGAGTCAGTCACCACTGGACTGTGCAGCAAAGCTACTTGCAGTGGGGATACAGGTCACATGAGAAACCCCTTGCCCTCTTTTGTGGGCCCCCCTCTGGCCACACGGTCTGTTCCCTCTGATCAGCCCCTACACAGGCAGTAGCTCCTATCCTTGTCAGATATGGAACTATTGGGGTGGGTGTGACCCAAACACACTTGGCAGACTTCGGTAAAGAGAGTTTGCATTTTGCTCCAAAATTTGTCATGTTGACACATCGCTTCCAGATATAAAAACCTTGTGTAGGGGCGGCAATTGGTCTGCTTATTTCAGCAGGCTGATTTTGGCCCCATGTGGTACTAGTCTAACAGCCTGCACTTTAGATGGAGGAGACAATAGTAATCCCCATTTAATTTGGGACCCATGAAGCACTAAATGTGGAAACAATAATGCTTTTCTAAAGCTGTTTTGATAATTTATGACAATCCTTAAGCTTAACCTTCCAACTGAAGCTAAGAACACACTGAGCATGTACATGGTCTTGGTCTTGCAAGATGTTTAACATAGTTACAAGATGACAGCCCCCTGCGGCCAACTTTGAAAATCATTTGTTTAATTAGGCTTCTGGGGCAGTAAGTTCATGTTTATGTTTAGTATACAAAATACAGCATTTCTAGCATTATTTCTATTTTAGATTTTACTTCCCCTTTAAATGGGTGGTTCACCTTAAGGCTATGGATTCTTCCCGTGGTTTCGGTGTGGTCCGTGTCGCAGTTTTTAAAAAAAGCTGACCACCGCTTAAATACGTTAGTGGTTTCAAGATTAGGCAATAGCACCTTACACTAGCGTATTTACACAGCGGTCGGCTTTTTTTAAAAACCACCTGCAGTGAAAATCCACATGTCTATCCATAGCCTAAGTGAACTTTTAGTATGTTATATCATGGGCAATTCTAAGCACCTTTTCAATTGGTCCTCATGATTTATTTTTTATTGTTTTTTAATTATTTGCCTTCTTCTTCTGACTCTTTCCAGCTTTCAAATGGGGGTCACTGATCCCATCTAAAAACAAATGCTCTGTAAGGCTACCCATTTATTGTTATCGCTACATTGTATTACTCATCTTTCTATTAATGCCCTTTTCTATTCATAATTCAGTCTTTTATTCAAATTAATCCATGGTTGCTAAGGTAATTTAGACCCTAGCAACCAGATTGCTGAAATTGCAAACTGGAGAGCTACTGAATAAAAAGCGAAATAACTCAATAACCACACATAATAAAAAAATGAAAACCAATTGCACATTGTCTCAGAATATCACTCTCTACATCATACTAGAAGTTAATTTAAAAGTGAACAGCTTACGGTAAGTACTCTGGCTCCTGTACCATGAGGGAGCCCATGTTGGGGTACATGCATGCACATAATGTTTGAGTGCCCCAGCCAGGGCCGCCATCAAAAATCACTTGGCCCATATGACAACATTTCCTGGACCCCTGGCCTCAAGCCCCACCCACTTCACACCACAGTAAAAAGGCCAAACAGACAGAAAATACACCTCCCTTACACACAAGTTATAAAAAGCCATTTAAAGTTAAAAAAAAATGGTGACCAGGGTCCCCTATAAAAAACAATAAAACATTGTTGGCCACGGGTTGAAAAAGAATACTGTTGATGTTCAGTGGAACTTCTTCTTCATTCTCCTCTTCTTCTTCTCCATTCAGAGACTTTGGCTACTGTAGGCAGCTTCTCTTCTTGTTCAACTCCATATGGTGGCTTTCGTTTCCTTTTACTGTGCTGCTTGCAGGGCCGGATTTACATAGCACGCGCCTATAGGCCCGCTGTCAATCGTTGGCGCGCAGTAAGACCATGTTTCTGCTTGGTAAAAAAGGCAGGGCCCCATACTGCTTCTAGTTTCTCTCCTCAAATCTGCCCACATTGCATGTTAAAACTGTAGCTTGCGTCATCTAATTTCAGAAGCTCACTGTTCTGTGTACCTGTGCTCTAGGACGAATGTTTTCACTGTAAACCCCTGTCCCAGCACTTAGCTCAGTCAGAAAGCAGGAGGCACAACCAATGCAGAAATAAGCAATCCTGCTTTGTTACTGAGCTATGTACCAGGAAGAAGTTTACAACTAAAATCAGTGTCCTACAGTACTATAACAAGTTCCTGCAAATTCTCCTTAACTCATAAGTGCATCTGAATGATGTTTAAGTTGGCGTTCCTTTCGCAGCATTTTCCTCAGTGCTGCCAAACAGGGGCAGCCATTCTGAATTACAGAGACCTGCACCTGTGAATACACCTGCTTATTGTCAAGCATGGTGCAAAAAAATTATGGCAGCTTGCAATTGTTTTTTTTGCACTTTGCACCCTGCTATTTGTAAATTATCCATTATTTGTAAATTACTCCAGTGCAGGGTTTCCATAGTACTTTACACTGCACCTTGCATTAGAATAAATAGGCTCCAAGGCACATGCATATTAGGTGTACAACATTGACACTAAGGGGGTTATTTATTAAAGTCTGAATGCCAAAAACCCGAGAATTTGTGGTTTTTATTTATAAAATACAAATTTTTAGTGGGATTTTTTTCAGGATTTAATCCGGCATCTCAGACCTGCCGAGAAAAAATCGGAGTTTTCAGGTGGACAATTTGTTTTTTTTTCACAAATTTTTTCCCGCACAGTACATTTTCAGGAACATGTATTTATAAATAAGGGGAAAAAACCTGTGCGGATTTGGTTGGAGTTTTTTCAGAAAATAATAAGACAAATTCAGATTTTGATAAATGGGCCTCCCCATTTTATTTTCACACTGCCTAGTGCTTTGCATGCTGTTTCTAAATTCCAGTAAATTTAGAAATAAAGAAAAATAGCTTTATGTCTTAATAAAAGGTTAATTCTCTCTTATTGTGATATATTTAAAACAAGTTTAAGATTACACCATATTTAATCTATGTCGTTCCATGAGTAGGACCTGATACCATAGCAGCAGGAATAAGCTGTGGGTGTAATGCCTGAGAGGCCATGAACTCTAGAGAACAGAATAAAAATCTTGCTAAAGGGCACAAAATATTACATTGCCTTACATTCTTACATTGTCTAGAAGATATTAATGGAAATAATTCAAGCTATGCTGTTTTCAGAACATGTGCGACTTAGCTAATGTATTCCTTAAATCAGAGTGTTCCACAAAAAAGTACTTAAGGAAAGGTTAATCTCTCACTTTGTTTTTGTGCATGATAGATTTAGGTTAAAGGACTCTTCGCTGAAAGAGCATCTAGTGCAAGTGAGAGACTGCCAAATATTCTTGGCACAGGTACAATTAAATTATGCAGGACTTGAAGTATTGAATTAGGTCATAAAAGGGGCAAAAGCTTCATAGTAACATAATGGGCAATTATCTTTTCCCTTGGCTACTAACACCGGGAAAATAATTAATCACTGGTATACATGCATAAGCAAGGAACTATAAATACACTCTGGAAGGCACGTTTCTGCCATACGTCACGTTGCTGTACTAACCTTGCTGTAACATAATGCAGCCATATTTCATTCAGAATGGATAGAAAAGTGGTTAATCTAGATTAGTGAAAAATGCACATTATAAAAGGGGTGGGTCACAATAAACTTTTAGTATGTAATAGTATGCCAATTATAAGCAAAATTTCAATTGGTCTTCGTTATTTATATTTTATTGTTTTGTAATTATTTGCCTTTTTCTTATGCTTCTTTCCTGCTTTCAAATTGGGAGGGGGGTCACTGACCCCATCTAAAAAACAAAGGCTCTGTAATGCTACACATTTATTGTTATTGCAACTTTTTAGTACTCTTCTTTCTATTTAGGCCCTCTCCTATTCATATTTCGGTCTATTGGTCAAATTAATGTATGGTTACTAGGGTAATTTGGACCCTAGCAACCAGATTGCTGAAATTGCAAACTGGAGAGCTGCTGAATAAAAAGCCAAGTAAATAAAAAACAAAAATAAAAAATGAAAACCATTTGCTAATTGTCTCAGAATCATTCTCTAAATCATTCAGGTGCACAAACCCTTTAAAAAGTCCTGAGTTTTACTTTGATGTCCTGCACTGACGCCAGAAAAAGATACAAAGCTTCTGAAACATAATTAAAAATAAGAGGCTTTTTGGTAGAGAGCCCAGAATACTCAGCACCTGCACTTAGATACATTTGTAACAATTTAAGAAGAGCAAAATACAGTTGCAACTATTTAAGATAAACAAGTCTCTTTGGGGGGGGGGGGCTGTGACTTATAGCTTAAACGGCAATTTCAACTCCATAAGCAAAACTGTTATAATACATAAACATTGCCCTGAAACGCCCAGAAATGTGTTCAAACCTTCATAACCTGTCAAGTTTTGTAAACTGGACATGGTAATTAGGGGGCGTGGCCATAAAAGGGGCATGGTCAAAAATGTTGCCACCGTACACGTGGCAGATGTTTTTGTCCCTCTTTCCATTGATTGTGAACAAGTGTTTAGAAAAGCACCAACATATTATCCCTGGAATATTGATTGTTGTGTCATTTCTGCATAATTGCTTGGCATTTAAAGGGACAGTATAGCCCCTTTTTCAACATCGGTTCATTGAATAGGGCTTGTGCTGGACATACTTTAAGCCTGTCCTTTTTCTTAGGAAGTCTCTACGGCTCTTCTTATTTCTTGCTCTAAATGATGACAAAATGGGTGTATATTACATATCATCCTACAAGCACAAGATGGACAGGAGGTAAAGTGGAATGTGCCCCAAAAAAAGGTCACACATCAGAAGTAGCCAAATAATTGGAAGAGGCCATGGTCAGGACAGACAGCAGAACAGCAGGAACTATGAACAGATCGAAGGTCAAAATACCAATGAATCAGCCAACGTTAAACAAGCCAATGTCACAAGACATTAGAGCATTAGTGTTAGCCAATGTGTCATTTTCCCAAGCTTTTGACTCCCTTTATGATGACACTCATTTTATCGACAGTATTACTGGCTTTGCACTTCTATGCCATTATCAAAGAACTGGAGCAAATGTAGGCGTTGGGCCACTTATACTCAGTGAACAGATTTGGACCTTGTGATAATGACAAATATTCCTATAATCGCTAGTAATATAGACCTGCACAATTAGGGAGTTATTTATTAAAGTCTGAATGCCAAAAACTAAGAGAATTAGGAGGTTTTTTTTACTATAAAATCAGACTTTTTTGTGAAAAAAAACTCAAATTTTTCAGGATTTATTATACCCTGAGAATGTAAAAAAATCTTAGAAGGTTGTATATGTCAATGGGAGAAGTCCCGAAGATATCCTGATCTGCGTTGGGTTTCGTGCAATACGATTTTGTGGTTTTTGGGCAATAATCCAAAATAATCTGGTGGAAAATTAAAAAAAATTCCTACAATTAGATTTTTCCCACATAGGAAATTTTCGGCAAAATGTATTGCCAAATAAGGGGAATTTACCTGTGTGTATTTGGTTAGAGTAGATTTCAGAAAATAATGAGATGACCCCCTTAGTCTTAAAAAAATGTTTTCCTCTAATTCTACCTGCCATACCAGCTGTGATTATAGTCAGGGTCGGACTGGGGGGCCCGGGGCCCTCTGGGGCTGCTGTCCAGGGCCCCCCTCCAGACCTACCCGGCCACCCCTGCCGCGCTGCTGCTGCCGTGTTCACTTGTGCGCAGACGAGCACTGTACTTTCCAGGCGGCCCTGGCAGGGAGTAACGTCGCGTGTGTGCGCCTGTGGGATGGCGTGTGCACGCAATACGTTTTCTGGGCGCCAACAGCAGGAAAGTGCCTGGAAATTGTGCATCTGGGTGCGGATCTGGGTTGGCGGGGCCCACAAGAACCAGGGGCCTACCAGGTTTTTTCCCGGTTTCCCACCGCCCCAGTCCGACCCTGATTATAGTGTCAGACACTGTTACCAGAAATAAACTATGCTATGCATGCTATTGTCTTACACATGATGGCATAAGTACTTTATCAGAGACTTCCGCTTAAAGTCTGATCTTATAATTGTATATATTCATTTCGTGAAAGGGATATATGTCTTTAGTGCCTTTACATGGAGAGGTTAATGATGGTGGTTTAATGTATATTATCATAAAATTTAATTGGGATTTTAATAATGACGAAGAGAAACCATCCTTTTTATTTGATGCCCTGGCTTGCAGGTGAATTACAATATTTATTATAGAGGAATGCAATTTTGTAAATCCTTTTGTAAATCCTAAATGCTGCATATTTCTGATCTGTATGTTGTTTTTTTGCAGCCAGGATATGTACTCGGTCAAATTCTACACTGAAACTGAACCCCTTGATATCAAGGGAAGTTATTTTGTTGCACTGTGCTCCTTTGTTTATTCACGTCAGGGTTTATTTAGTCAAATCTTTTGTGCTGGATATGAAGTTTGTTTAAATACTGAAATTGCATATTTGGTGCATCCCCAATTCTAAGTGACTATTTTATATTTGAACTAAATTTGTAAATAGCTCCAAAGACAGACGTTGCCAAAGCTTTATTATTAGCAGACACATCAAATGAAGATACAATAAAAATCTTTCCTTGTTATAATGTCTGCACTGATTCTGATCACAATGGTACTTGGTACAGACTTAACTATATCTAGTTTATTGACAAGCTCCTTTCATATTGTCATAGAAATTTAATGATAAGTTATTTCTCTGTGAACCAACTGAATGTCCCAGTGAAATAAATTTCAGTACAGGATCAATTAAATAAGAATGTCAAGCAATTTTTTAAATAAACTTTGTACTGAATTTGCTCACTTGACAATGTGCTGTCATTGAAATGGAGCACAATGGCTGGATGCCCTATTGAATTCATTACTGTCACTCTTGAAGTGCAAGCAAGATCAATTAACCATTTTTTTACCATGCCATAATACGATCCGATTACAAGAAAGGACTTCTGAAAATATTCAGGTTGGTAAAAAGTTTAAATTTGATTTTTATTTGGCTTGCAACACTGAACATGAATCCATCATGCCAGGCTAGGGTAGGGGAGAGAGGTTCAGATGTAAACAGTATCTCTGCACAACCCCTACAGAGTGATCTATTTCCAGGAAAACTTCCATGGATGCCAATAAGATTTTGCAGCCAAATCCAATTAGAGCTGCATGATGTGAGAACATGCTTGGAGGCTACTGGAACAAGATCACACAACTGAGCAGATTTCTCAGTCTGTGTCTTAACAGCCTGAATCTGACTGTTGTTGTTGGCTATTACCTTCTGTTGAAATGTTATTCCAGTCATTCTTTCAGCCCCAGCTCACCCTACTTGCCAGTTGCATCCCAAGAAGAAATGACTTCCTTACTGTAGGCTGCCCACCTGGGGACCCAAAGCAATAGGTGGAGAGGAGTGTAGCAGCCTGAAAATCAGTTTGCATAATATCAAGGGTGGATGCTTATTTACTCTCCAAAATATTTGTGGAGCCCCAGTTTAAAGGCCAAATATGGTGAGATTTAGTGAGCATCATGAACCTTTGTCTACAACAGTGCTGTCCAACTTCTGTGATACTGAGAGACGGAGTTCTTCTGGCCTACATGGTGGAGGGCCTATAATGGAAGCCAGTGTTGACCACTCCCTGTTTTTAAACCACACCCACTTTAAACCACAAGACCATGTCCACATAAATGGTGGTAGCACACAAAACAACCAAATGGTTGGTGCTCACTGCTCAGTCACAGGCAGAGAATGGCACACACAGGAAGCATAGGGCAGGCAGAGTATGGCACACATAGGCAGAGCATGGCACACCCAAAGACCATCGGGCAGGCAGAGTATGGCACACACAGGCAGAGTATGGCACACCCAAGGACCATATCGCAGGCAGAGTATGGCACACCAAAGGAGAATATGGTAGGGCAGAGCAGGGCACACACAGGCAGAGTATGGAACACACAGGGAGCATAGGGCAGGCACAGTATGACACACAGGGAGCATAGGGCAGGCAGAGTAGGGCACAGACAGGGAACATAGGGCAAACAGGGTATGGTCACACAGGGAGCATAGGGTGGGCCAAATACGGTACACCCAGGGAGCATAGGGCAGGCAGTATTTGGCACACACAGGGAACATAGGGAAGGCAGAGTGTGGCACACACAGGTAGCATAGGGCAGGTAGAGTATGGCACACATAGGGAGCATAGAGCAGGCAGAGTAGGGCACACACAGGGAACACAGGGCAAACAGGGTATGGTCACACAGGGAGAATAGGGTGGTCTGAGTATGGCACACCCAGGGAGCATAGGGCAGGCAGAGTATGGCACACACATGGAGCATAGGGCAGGCAGAGTAGGGAACACACGGGGAACATAAGGCAAACAGGGTATGGTCACACAGGGAGCATAACATGGGCAGAGTATGGCACACCCAGGGAGCATAGGAAGGGAGATTATGGCACACACAGGGAGCATAGGGAAGGCAGAACAGAGCAGGAGACAGGGAAACATATCAAGACCACTCTAAGATGTACTACATACGGTGACACAGTGCTGGTGTCCCACCAGCAGTTTGTATGAGTGTGAACAGGTGAAACAATGTGGGCAGTTTCAGTCTGGGTCTCAACAGTACAGGGCTTTAGGGTTAGTTCACACGAGGAGATTCGGGGAGATTTTGCCTCAGTGTGTCTTCCCATAGGCTATAATGAAAAGTCGCCTGCGCTAAAGCACACGCGGCGATGCGTTTTCCGAAGTCGGCCGAAGTTTCCTCCGTGAGGCAACTTCTGGCGACTACGGAAAATGCATCGCCGCGTGTGCTTTAGCGCAGGCGACTTTTTATTATAACCTATGGGAAGACACGCTGAGGCAGTTCGGGGAGATTGTCGCCTAGAAGACGAGACGATTAGTCGCCAGGCGACAAAATCTCCCCAAATCTCCTCGTATGAACCCTAAAGGTGACCATAGACACACAGATCCTATCGTACGAATCGAGAATTTGTACAATTTTCGGATCGTGTGTGGCGTGTGCCAACATCTTTCGTCCGGCGGAGATCGGTCGTTTGGTCGATCGGTCAGGGTTGATTTTGACCCGATCGATGCCGCCGGAGCCCATTGCGCATTGTAATCAGATCGTTCTGCCATACGGCCGAACAATCTGATTACCCCCGATATAGCCATGCTCGTTAATGGCATATCGGGGAAAGATCCGCTCGTTTGGCGATGTTGCCAAACTGGCTTTTTCAGGCGACTGTTGAAAAGCGCATCGCCTCGTGTGGTTAGCACAGGCGTTTTTACATAGGCGCCCATACAAAACTGTCGCCTGCGCCGGTCGCGGCGACTGGCGCGGCGCTTTGTAGCCGCGACCGCAAACGCGTCGCTATCTCCCCGTGTGGACTAGCCCTTAGAGTTGTGAACAATAGAAGTGTTACAAGTGTGAACAATGCAGGGCCAGATTACATGTATGAACAATGCAGGGGATTAGTCTGAATTTGAGGTTTAAACAATGCAGGGGCCAGTTAATCTCTTTAGTGATACCTTTTAAAGTTTACACATGGTAAACAGACACAGCAGGCAGACTTTTATGTGGGAGGCACACAAGGGGGGGGTTTGCGGGCCATATACATTGATAAATACTTGTGGGTAGAACACTTCTCATTCTCCAAAAAGCTAAAGTTATTATTTACTGTTTTGGATTTCTGAAAAACAAATACAGTGTAATTACACAATTTGACTATATCTGTCTTCATCAACAATAGCTGCCTTGATTTTTTAGAAAATATATGGAATTTATAGATGCTGTGATAAGCTGGTGGCTTGAATTTTTTTGGGGAAATTAGCAATGGTAGGCAGGTAAGCAGAGGATCAGGAGCATAAAGAAAGGGACACCACATCTGGCAAAAAAAAAAAAACACAGGTGGAATCAGGAAAACTCTTCCAATATAAAGTCACTGCTATACAGGAACACAGTTCATTAGCGTTTCAACAGCACACATTCAAAGACTTTTTCCCACACTGGGGTTCTCACCATACAGGTTGGTTTCCAACCAGGCTCCTCACTATGCCCTTCTGTCTCTCCTGGGATATCAGCTCACCAGCTTCCAGCCTGGCTCACCTTCTGGCAGCACCTCCAAACTTTAAACACATCTCCCTTGCAGATTCCAACTCTTACAAGGGAGAAATTAAAGGCAAAACACACCTTTTTACACATTTCTTTGGTCATTCTACCACAATGTTTAATGCAGGCAAGAGGGCTAATTCACAAATTTTGAAGAAAGATGCTAAGTGCAAAACACAGCCATAAGCCGCCATGTATACCAAAAGGTGCAAGATCCTGCGGTTTCCCCATTTATACAGTCTGCCTGCATTAGATTGCAATGTATACGTGAGAGCAGGGTCCTTCGCCCCTTCCCTTCCAAAGGGCTGGGTGCATATGCATCCTTTCTTCCTACAAGAGCACTAGTGCCTAGTTGCTACTAACTAATTGACCGTGTGACTGAGGGGCATGCCCCCAGGCCCCCCCCTAAATTTTTGCTTTTCTAGGCCCGAGCCTTTGAAGCCTTGCCACAAATCCTGCATGAGAGGGTGCATGGGGGATGCATTTAGCCGTCCCCCATCCTACACTTTAACTTTTGTGGCATTCAGATGAGCCTTGTCCTTACTGCCTGCCCTATAGCAAGGGTTACAGACAGGGCTAGCAATCATGTGACCACAGTGAAATGTAAGCTTAAAAACAAATGTAACAGTGTATTTATGTATGCTCTTCTAAGCACTTATATATTTAAATATATATTTATTAATTTATTTCATTCAAAGCTGTTTGTTTTTAAACTGCAAATATAATTAATTTTGTTACAACAGCACCACCTGCTGGTCACTTTTCCAACTTTACAATTATGGAAAATATGTCAGGAAGAAAGATTGAAAACTATTCTGATGTTGCCCATTTCATGACTTGAGTGAAAATCAAATATAAGTATTTTGGCCTGCTTTAGTCAGAAAATCATTCAGACCACCCATATGTGTCAATACAAGCACTACCCTAACATCTCTTCCTATTATCACAGTTTCTGTCTTTACCCCTCTATATCTATGAACACATTTGTTTTTTAAATTGTTCTTTCACTTACTTGGTGGCAGTGCAGCAATGTTTATTGCTGTGAATTTATTTGTACTTGTTTCATTGACTAAAACAAGCATTTACACTTGTGTTTATTAGCTGGTAGCTGGCTGCCTCCTCTTGACTTGATTGGAAAATACCTGGAAGCACCAGTACAGCTGTTTTACAACCTGAAAAATATGCTTCCCAGTCAAGTAAATGGGAGTTTCTTGGAGAGTAAAACGCAACCAATGCTGACGCTGTCAGGTGTTTCCCAATCAATTTGATGGGTGGCTATTTTGGGCACTAAAAGTATTGGCTGAAAAGCATCCCATGTGCCATAAGCTTAGTTTACCATACTGTACGTCCTTATGTAAATAGCATATAGTGCACTTGAAATAGAGGGTGCCTGTTTAGTGTGGTTAATATAGTGTTCTCTCTCTCTCTCTCTCTCTCTCTCTCAGGTTTTTATAGATGTGTGTTATGATGTGTGTGCTAAGTATTAAATAAATGGTAAAGTACATTACACATGAGAATTCTTGAGCCATGGAGCTTGCATTCTACAAAGATAAAAGTAAACAGTGAAAGTCCACACACTGGTTTAAGTCAATTTGTTAGAGGAGCTACTTAAATCCTGCATTTATCATATGTTTTTTGCAGCTGTCCTTTAGTGCTAACCTAGACTGGCAGATGTTAAGAGGCAGCACATATCAGAGGTATGACTTAAAAAAGATAATGGTCTCCTGTCTAAAATGCCTCTTGTGGATTTTAGAGTAATTAGAGGGAAATTCTGAAAAAATAGGAGGCAAGCCCAAAAAATATGAAAGGGAGCAGGCAGGTGCTACAGGCAAATTGTTGTACAGGTATGTGATCCTTTATCTGGAAACCCATTATCCAGAAAGCTCAGAATTATGGAACTGCCATGTCCTATAGACTCCATTATAAACAATTAATCCAAATTTTTAAAAAGTATTACCTTTTTCTCGTCTGGTGCACAGGGGCACTGCTGCCATGAGGTGAGTTGAAAAACTAGCAAAAAACACCCTATGTAACTTAAACAGCCAAAATTCTATGTGTGAGGGTGTGAGGGGGAGACATCTGTCAGGCGGTGAAAAGCCCAGAAAAGCCCCTGCTGGTGCAGCAACAAGTGGGTTACTCTTAGAACTAATTTCTAACCTATGTGTTAGGGTCCCCATTAAAGTAGCAATTAAAAAGTACATTTTACAAAATTTGCCAGGTTATGAAAGATTGAACACATTTCTGTGTTTTTTATGTGTTATTACAGTTTTGCTAATGACAGTGAATTGCCCTTTAAGCTGCAAGTCACAGTTTCCCCAAGAGACCTGCTTATCTTAAATTGTTACAATTGTTTCTTTGCTTATCTTAAATGGTTACACATGTATTAAGTGCACCTGCCATATTTTATGGGCTCTCCAAAAGCCAATTACTTTTTAAAGATTTTGTATTTTTTCGGGCTGTTCAGTGCAGGTGATCAAATACAAAATCAGGACATTTCAGTAAGAATCCGGGACTGCAGGTTTAGCTATCAAAATTGGGACTGTCCCACGAAAAACCAGACAGTTGGAACGTATGCTAAATGCCTGTTTCTTGTAATGAAGCAATACACAGGTCTGTAAATTGCTAAAGTACCTTTCTTTTCAGAGCTGTGCAGATAATGGGTTATAAAGCAGGAAGTCTGTGGAAAATGTAGCTTATAAAAATAGGGGCTTTAGATTAATTCATGTAATATGGTATAGCATTCCGAGATTTGTAATTTTTAGTTCTTGTTCAATAATAAAACCATTTGCTGCTTTTTAAAAAGATTATTTCTAAAATCTTTGCCGTACTGTTCCTTCATGTTCCTTTTTTCCATTATGCCTGTAGTACATATGTTAAAGAAACCTTGCCAGATTTATCTAGAGATGCATGGATCGAAGGCTGAGCGTGTGTCATGTTTTGTACTGTAAAATTTATAACATCTCTGGAAAGAAAAGATTTTCTACAGCAGTGCAGACATTCTCTTGACTTTGTACAGCTTTTCATTTTTTACCGTAGACCCTTATAAAGGGAGCAATTACTCATGCTATGTCTGCTGTTTTATGTTGTGTGTTATGAGGGAGACCAAGACAAAGGGATGAAGAAGCTGGCTATCTTAATCATGGTACTCATTTGTTGTGTGAGAATATCTGTCTGATACTGTACAAGAGTAAGCACCCTGTAATGCTTTGAAACACTGGCAATAAAAAGAAGCTTGTGCTTATGTAGTTATTTCACAGACAACTCACACATTTTTCCTCTTTGCTCCAAAATAAAAAAAGCAAATTCACCTTTTCTACCTCCTACAGTCCACTGGGAACAGTAAAGACAACTGAGGCAGGATCTGTCTTCAAACAAAATACAAATTATACTTGTTTGGCAACCCCATAAAGTAGTGTCTTTCCATATCTTCTGCCTGTCCATACTTTCCTGTAGAGGTATGTGACCTGTTATCCAGAATGTTTGGGACCTGAGTTTTTTTTTCTTATAAGGGGTCTTCATAATTTGGATCTCCATATCTTTTTTTTTTAATAAATGTTTTTATTTATTTTTTCACAAAAGAAAGAAAAACAAAACAAAATTAAACAAAGTATATAAATAATCTGTTCGGAATTCGGAAGACCAACAGGAAATGCCATAAATTACATAGCTTAACATATATAGATATTGAACAAGATATTCACACGATTTTACCATGACTAACCAACAGCAGATTTAAAAGAGTTAAGGACCATACCCAAAATATCATCCCTGTCGCTTATAGACTACTTGTGGATAGCAGACTATTGATTTGGTGACTCCTGGGGGGTGATTGACGATTCTGTGTCTGTGATCTATAAAGATTCTGTATATATTGAGTGGTGTCTTGTACTGCCGTGTTGCTGAGTAACAGTTCTGTATCAAACCACGTGGTATGTCGAAATGCGTAAATCGTTAAATGTTTAGTATGAGTGGGGAGTGAGGATATGTATGTCATCCAGGTCGAAAAAAAAAATTCTGTGTATTCCTCTTTATTTGTAGTGGTTTCTAGCCAGTCCATGTGAAAGATATAGTGAAGTTTTTGTTTAACTAGCGAAAGTGGGGGTACCGATGGGGAAAGCCAATGATGAAGAATAGTTTTTCTAGATGCTGCCAAAGAGCACCCATAACAAAGAAAAGGGAGCCGTCTGTTGAGTTAAAGATCTCCAGTATCCCTGTACATTTTCCCAAAATTTCTGTATTATGGGGCAAAGCCAAATGCAGTGTACCAGGTCTGCTCGAGGCTGATGGCATCTCAGACACTTGTCCCTGTCCAAGGTGCCAATATTATAGCGCCTGAGCGGTGTAAGATAGGAATGATGTAAGAGCTGTAGTGACATTTCTTGGTATTTGCTTGAAGGTAATACCCGCATAGTTTTTGCATGATATTGAAGTATTTGAGCAGTATCTATTTGCGGAAGTATTGAGGTCCATTTAGCTAGAAAAGTATCTGTTGATTCTATTGGCAATGCCGTTCGAAGAATTCGATATATTTGGGATGTAGTTTTGAGTGAGTCGTTTTTAGGCCATAGTGTATTTATCGGATTTTCTTTGTCCGCCTGAGATAAATGTTGAAGAACCGTTTTAGTGAAATGGCTAATTTGAATCGAAAGTAAATAGTCGTTGGAGAGAAAGGGGAATTTTTGAAGAAGAGATTCCTTTGGTGGTATAGTAAAAGTCTCACTAATAATATCTTTTACCAATCTAAAATTTTGATTTTGCCAATCCACAACTGTCTTATTATCTTTCCCTATCGGGAAATTTGGGTTACCAAGCCATGTCAGATAGATAGAATGGTTAGGAGTTAGTTTATATCTGCGCCGCACGGAAATCCAGGTTTTGTATGTGTCAAAGAATAGGGGATGTTCAATTATCTCTTGGGGAATATCTTTTAGGGAGGAGTGAAGAAGTACATTAAGAGATATGCCTCCTGAAAGAAGTTGATCCACTTCTGTTGAAGTATAAACATTTCTGTTATATATCCAATCACCTACAAATCTTAGTAAAGATGCTTCATTATATTCCTTTATATTCGGAAAATTGACTCCACCCCTATCTTTGGTTTGTTGTAGTTTAAACATACTTATCCGTGGTCTCTTTTTCTGCCAGATAAAAGTGTGGAGCATATGAAGTAGTCGTTTGTAATCTGATGGCCTTATGCTGTATGGTAACATCTGTAGTTTGTAAAGAATTTTTGGGAATAGTACCATTTTAATTAAGTGAATTCTGCCGAGAAAGCTAATATTCAAATTATCCCAGGATTTTAACTCTTGTTGGATCTTGCCTATAGTAGCACGAATATTAATCGGATATAATTCTGTGTGTTTTTTCGGTAGTTTAATTCCCAGATATGTAATGTAAGATTTTGCCATCTTAAAAGGAAAATCATTATTTCTGTGTGCTATATTAAAATCCCCAAGTTCTAGTGCCTCTGATTTATTTAGATTAATCTTAAATCCCGGAAAAGTGCCAAAGGTTTCTAATGTTTCTAGGATCGTAGTCAATTCTATTTGGGGGTTATTAACAAATAATAAGATGTCATCAGCGAATGCTGCTATTTTATATCTTGTATGGCCCAGTGAAATCCCTGTAAATGTCTTATTCTGTAGCAAGTGTTTTATTAAGGGATCTAAAGCAATGTTAAACAATAGAGGAGATAAAGGGCAGCCTTGCCTGGTTCCTTGTTGAATTTCAAATGTTTCCGAATTATAACCATTAACTGTGAGGAAAGTTTGAGGGGAGTCATATAATGCTTTGAATAAGTTTAACATGTGTAGTCCAAAGTGTTGGAACTTTAAAAGTCTCCGTATATGTATATGGGCGATCCTATCAAAGTCCTTGTCTGCATCAAGATTTATTAATAATCCTTGTTGTCTCTTTTCCAGGTTACAATGATAAATAGCAGCAATTGCTTTTCGAACGGCTTGGACCGGATATCTGTTTTGGAGAAAACCCATTTGATTAGAGGTAAGTAAAGTAGGGAGAATTTTTTGCAGTCTATTTGCCATTATTTTTGTTATAATCTTTTGGTCCTGGTTCAATAGGGAAATTGGTCTATAAGAGGATGGGTCCATACGGTCCTTTCCGTCTTTATGTAGTAAGATGATTCTAGCATCCGTAGCTTTATCCCACAACTGAGACCCCTGTAAAATGTCATTATATAAAGATGTTAACAAAGGGATTGTTTCAGGTAATAGCATTTTATAAAATTCCACTCCGAAGCCATCTGGGCCTGGAGACTTGCCATTTTTAAATTTAGCGATAGTCATAGCGATCTCTGTTTCTGTTACAGGTGCATCTAGAATTTCCCTATCCTGGACAGAGAGCTTAGTCAGATGGGCGTCTCGGAGAAATTGAAGGCCAGTCTCCGGGGAATCAAGAGTACGTTTATAGAGTGATTTGAAATGAGAGGTCATCACCTTTGTGATGTCTTTTGTAGTACGGGCCCAGCCTGTGGGAGTTTTGAGTTTCTGGATAAAGGTATTGGATTGTTGTCGTTTGACCAAATTTGCTAATAATTTCCCTGATTTGTTACCCCATCGATAGTATCGATTTGCAGTGTGACTTAACTTATGTTGCATCTGTTCAGTCAATAAAGTATTGAAAAGAGCCTTTGACTCAGTGTATTTTTTCTTTGCTGTTATCGAATTAGAAGATTTGAAATTTTTATAGGCCTGTGTGAGATCTCTTTGTAGCAACCGGTACTTTTCACTAAAGGACCTCTTCCGCTTGATCAGGTAAGATATAATGTGACCTCGCATCACCGGTTTGGCTGTTGCCCATAGCAAGTTTTTATCATCCCAATGGGCTAGATTGTCATCTATATAATTGGCCCAATGTTGCTTCAGATAGTTTCTAAAGTCTTCATTATGGTACAGGTAAGTCGGAAATCTCCAATTACGTGAGTAAGGTTGGGGTACAGACAGACGTAATGTAAGTTTCACGGGAGCATGATCTGAAGTATCTATGTTACCAATACCAGCATCTTCAATTGAGGCTAAAAGATGAGTAGATAAAAAAATTTAATCTATCCTCGAGTGGGAATTGTGAACTGCAGAAAAGAAAGTGTAGTCTCTAGTGTCTGGATATAGGTATCTATAAGTATCTTGTATCTGAAGGTGGTCACACAAAGAGTTTAGTGGTTTGATTCTACTTAAAATATGTGTGGATGATGTACCTGACTTGTCCATGTAGGGATCACATACCGTATTCATGTCACCACCAAAGATCAAGTTTGAGGCCCCCCAGGAGTCTAACCGTTGAAGTAAGTCTGCGAAAAAAGATTGGTTTTCAGTATTAGGAGCATAGACATTAACAAGAGTATATTTATTCCCATATATAGTCACATCCATAATAAGGTATCTACCCATTTTGTCTTTGAATATTTTTCCCACCGTACTGTTCAAAGCAGAATGTAGGATAATCGCTACACCTCTATATTTGGAGGTATAGGAGGCAGTAGTGACAGAGCCTATCCATCTATCTTTTAGAGAGGTTGTGTCACGTCTGCGCCAATGTGTTTCCTGTATAAAAGCTATGTGGATTTTGTCCCGTTTAAGGTGATCCAATATTTTACGTCTTTTTATAGGAGTGTTTAAACCCCCCACATTCCAAGAAATGACCCTAATTTTCTCAAGGATATCATCCCTCCTAGGATTAGTAGAATCTTGAGTAGAAGACATAGTAACTTAGCCTATACCTTTTTTTTGAAAAACGTGAATCTTAAAAGCAGAAAGGAGTCCGGTCTGGCTGTCCCAGCGAGCAGACCAGGGTCCGGAGTAAATCAAAATTGCGAGAAAATATCCTGTTCCTAAAGGTACATTGGCCTCCAAATTCCAGATCATAATACAATAAACATAATAATAACTAATCAAAATATTTAACTTGAAAAATTGTGGCGGCATCTCAGCCGTCTGTTCATAACACGCCCTAGATCACTCCAAGTATATGTAAAGTTAAGTAGAAGTCAAAATCAAATAGGACCAATATTCAAACTTAACATTCTAAAATGCAGAAAAACTTGCAATACAAACTGTATTCTGAGGAAAGAAACATTTTTCTTTATCCCTAGAGGAAAGTCCAACCGAAACAAAGGGTCCAGTACCACAAAGCCAAGGAGAAAATACGTTCCTGTTGACAAATAAGGGAGGGAGCATCCTAAAAAGATCCGTCTGTCCAGTCCATGAAACCCAGGATAGGGCTGGATGGCAATCCCGCATTAAACAAAGGATATTGGTGTCCCTCTCCTACATTAAGTAATAGGAACAAGTTTGAAGAGATCCTGTAGGCACAGCTTTGAGGTAAAGCGATGTCATACCAGGATCAAAGTACGAAAAGATTGTATGTCCCTTTTTTTTTTTTTGTTTGTTCTATTCCTTCCATCTCCTTTCTTTGTCCGAAGCAATACAAGGTCGAACAGGTCGACTCAGTAGGAAACAAAATGTGCTGGAATGTCAATGAATCAGCATAAAGGAAAAAATTGTGAGTTGTGTCGAGGATCACAGTCAACCCTCTTGTACATTCTGTAAAGTATCAACATATACACAGGCTTCGTTTGGATTTTCAAAAAATTGTGGTTTATCGTTGGATTTGCTAAGGATCTTCAATTTTGCCGGGTATAACAGAGAGAATTTAAACCCTGCTGAGTAGAGAGTTTTACAAATAGGTGAAAACTCCCGTCTTTTTGCGGAGACAGAGGCAGAATAGTCCTGAAAAATAGCGAGTCGGTGTCCGTTATAATTTAAATCTTTCGTTTTCCTATATGCATCCAGGATTCCAAGTTTGTCAGCGAAATTTAGTATCCTAAAAATCACTTGTCGCGGTCGAGTTGCGAATTCTTTTTGAGGTGGGCCTATCCGGTGATAACGTTCTATCTGGAAGGGCGGAGGTGATGTTGGTAACTGAAAAGAGCTCCGGGAAGCCAAATCATTAAAAGATCCTCTAAGTCCTTGCCTTTAACCGTTTCTGGAATTCCAACAAGTCTCAAGTTGTTCCTTCTACTACGGTTTTCAAGGTCCTCGAGTTTTTCCGCTAAGATGGTAATCTCTTTCTGTTGAGTATCAATGATACATTGTGCTTTGCCCACCTCATCCTCCAAAGATGATATACGGTCTTCTGCTTCCGATAGCCGTTGTGAGTGACTTGTTACTTCCTGGAGAACCTCAGATATGGAATCTTTTATGGAAGCCAATTTTTGATCCAATAATGGACCGAGAATCTGTACAAAGTCCTCCGCTGATGACAATTGAAGTCCAGATTGTGAATGTTGTAAATCTAGTTCAGTCTCTTGTTGAGTGTGTCCCGTCGATTTTTTGGTGTCCTTTGGTTTGGTTGATTTGACTGTTTTAGGCGGCATGGTTGTAGTATTGTCCAGATATTTATCCATAACGGAGAGAAAACAAATGTGTAAATAGCACTTCTCCTTTCCAAAACTGAATAATATTTGTGCAGCCGAGCAGGACTTTATGGTTTGGCCCAAAATAATTTGTGGAGCGAGAGCTTGGGCGTGTGAGTTTTTGGTATCACATAACTTCTCTTATATAGTAAAACTGTAGAGAAATAACCAAAAACGCAGCATTCAAATGGTTGAGAGAATGACAGAGAGTGGCTGAGCCCTGGTCTTCAGGCTTGGGTAGTCAATCAATCAAAAACTGAATATCTGGCCTGTAGAGGAAATCACTCCTGTGGCAATGCCAGTGCAAAAAGAGACAATGGTGGAACTTTAGTTTGACCTTAATTGTGGCTCTCCAAAGTTTATATCTCTGCCTGGTGTGGCACGAGATAAATTGTGTTAATACCCTGCGTCCACCAGGACACGATTGTGAGCCGGTGGGTGTTCTGTTGGAGGTCGGGTAATTTGCTGTGGGGGGGGCCCAGGAACTGGATGATTTTTCCCCGTGCGTTTGCCTTGCGGCCTAACCCCCACGTGAAGCAATGCAGGGAGTTCCAGTCAATATTAATGCCAAATCCCCGGGTCTGGTGTAAGAGGGGGAAGTTTGATTGCTAACCAGGAAGGTGCAGGAAGAGAAATCCCGGTATCAGAAGACTGCTTGCGCAGTAATAACGTGTGCGCCACGTGTCCTTGTCGCACTAGGGGCCTCTATAGGAGTATGCGCCCCTCCCGCTGTACTCGCCTGCCCGTGACCGGACTTACGGTTTGAAGGCAGCAACACTGCGTACGGCTGCAGCCGGTGGTACGTATGTAAGCTGTCTTCCTCCTTCACTTCAGATGTTCTGCGTTGCGGCCGGTCCGGGTCCACGAGGTTGTCACCCCAGCGGGTGGACTTCGGGGATGCAAAAAAAAATGTTGAGGGGGAGCTGCGTCGCGTGGATGTCTTCTCCCCTCTGTTTATCCTGTTACACTTGCTGGTTTTCGGCTGAGTTGGAGTGCGATTCTGCTATTTAAGTCGCAGATATGCGAGCAGCCGACAGGAGCTCTGCTAAAATGCGGCCGTCTCACGGGTCCGCCCCCCGGAAGTCCCCGGATCTCCATATCTTAAAGTGATACTGACTCCTAAAAGCTGCCGAAGTGCTGTTTTAGCCTATGGGGGACCTCCTAGAACCTATATGGAGGCAATTGGTGGAGTTTGAGAGATCTAAGTTTTTTGGGGGAAAACTTTGAATCGAAGTAGATCGAAGGCGCTATTCCTTCGATCATATGATTTGATTACGGACCACTACGACCCCCAAAAACCTTCGACCTCTATTCGGTTGGTCTTGTTGAATTCGAAGTTTTTTTAACTTCAAACTTTGACCCTTGGTAGATCTGCCTCTTAGAGTTTCTAATGCTAACAGACTACTCAGAAACGGAACAAGAGGGGGCGGGCCCTGTCGCAGGATGCGCAGCCGGGCCCCTGCCCCCCTCCATACACCCGGAACTGGCCTGGGTGTACGGAGCACCACAGAGCGATCTACTTCCGTCTTCTTCCTTCGCACATGCGCAGTAGAGCAAAGAGCCAAACTTTAACATAAAAGTCACCTATTGCATTCTACTGCGCATGCTTTTTCCCCAGGAGATTCGAAGAAAGAAGAAGCCAGAAGAGGATTGATCCGTGGTACTCACTGGTATAACCCTGGGCTGGTGCAGTTTTCTGCTGATAGGAGGAGCACCGACCAGGGGTTTCAGGTAAGTCAATACAATCACTTGGGGGTGCCTAACATTTGGCAGCCCAAGTGCTTCTAGCCTTTGCCCCCCCATGACTCCCCAAAGGAAGCACCGGATCTCTCAAATACACTCGCCTTTATGCTTCAGAGGTTGTGGCAGCATAGGAACTCTAGTCCACATATGGTTGGACTGCCCAGTAGCACAACATCAATGGAGCGGAGTACAGTCTCTTATAGAGGAGATCTGTTCAACAACATTTCCATTAAACCCATGGGAACTATTGTCTATACTTTCGATAAAAAATTTAAATAAGCAAACCACACAGTTGATCAAACACCTGCTTTCTGCAGTAAAATGGAGCCTATCCATAAATTGGTTATCTCCAGACATACCCTGACAACAGACTCTGAACAAAATTAATGCAACTTATACAATGGAACAACTATCGGCATGAGTACAGGACAACATTGACAAGTTTGTTGAAATTTGGACACCCTGGCTGAGCCATGTTACTGCGACACGGCTTAACTTACAATAATGTAAATAAAAGGCTTGGGCACTAGGCCCAAAACAGATGCAAGGTATAAGGTATAAGTTGAGCGGGGGATCCAATTCTTTACTTACTGCGCTTAATCTTTCCTTTTTATTTTTTTTTCTGACCTTTCGTTTTCTTAATTTACCTGGTTATTTTTATCTTACAACTGATTGTTGAAATGACATACTTTGTATCACTACATATATAATATGTCAATGTAAACAGAACAGTATATATGTTATGCAACTGTATGGTATGTTTTACCAGGGCAAAAAAATAAAAATAAAACATTTGGAGTGAAAATAAAGGGTACCTCCCTCCATTAAACTGTCTAGTAAAACAAAATATCTCTAGGCATTGGTTATAAGCAAAAGAGTGCAGTGTGGCCTCACATGTCTCCTGAGATTGGGTTTCCATTATGTGTGGGGACGAGAGGTCCAGATAACATTTTTGTTTTTTTTTGTGATACAAAACCATATGTAAAAAGGCCCGGCCCCCTCATTTTTAATTGGCGGAATGCGGACAGACAGACATGTGCAACAGGGTTGGGTCCTATGCTCAGACTAGTAGAGGCCGTGGTTCTTAATTATGGAAAATAAAATGTAAGCTTTTTTAACCCTTTCACAAATCTGACTCCGGCTTTGCTACTTTGTGGGTCCAAGCTTGTGCCAGTCTCTTTTAAAGTTTCTCAGACTAGTAAGCTGTGATCATACGTTCCGGGTTGTACGGAAAATCTGATGTATAGTCCAGCATGGGGCGCACTAAGAAGATAGAAACCAAGGAAAGCAGGGCAAAGGGCTCTGGGCTCCTCCTTGGTGATTGCTCTTAAAAAATTACGTGATGTCAACCTGGCCGCCTTTGTTGAAGGGGACTTAATATGTTAAGGGGCAGATTTATCAAGGGTCGAATTTCGAAATAATGTGAGTTTTTTTGAACTCCAATAACTTTGAAATTCGAATAAAAAAAGACCAACCGAAATGTATTTAAAAAGAAATCTAAGTTTTTTTCTGCGGGTATATAGTCTGTATTCGATCATTCTAATCGAAGTAAGATCGTATTCTATCCAATTCGATTCTAAGGTATTTTTAAAAAAAAACTTAGATTTTTTCTAAATCCACCAATTGACTCCAAAAAGGAGGTCCCCCATAGGCTAAAACAGCAATTCGGCAGGTTTTAGATGATGAATGGTCAAGTCTAAGTTTTAAAGAGACAGTACATGATAAATTTCAATATTCAAATTCGAAAAGTACACAAAAAAAGCTCAAAATTTAAATTTTATACTTTGAATTTTCACTTCAACCCTTGATTAATCTGCCACTATATATATATATATATATATATATATATATATATATATATATATATATATATATATATATATATATATATATATATATATATATATCTGGTCTAAAAATAGAATAAGGCTAGTATTTTGTATACTAAATATAAACATGAACTTACTGCAGCACAAGCCTAATCAAACAAATAATTTATGCTTTCAAAGTTGGCTACAGGGGGTCACCATCTTATAACTTTGTTAAACATCTTTGCAAGACTAAGACTAAGTGCACATGCTCAGTGTGGTCTGGGCTGCTTAGGGGTCGTCATAAACAAAGCTGCTTGAGTTCTGCATGGCTGGTAAGTAAGGCGGGGGCTCCCCCTGCTGTTCATAAGTATGATTGTTTCCCTGCTCAGCAGTTAGGGACCGTCTGACAATTCCTATCCACAGCAGTAAATGAAGGGAGAATTTCACTGCATACAGTCAGGTTTCTTATAAAAATGGTACACATTTTTTAATTAAAATATATTGGAGATAGGTTTCTTTTTCATTAAAGAAATTAAAAATGGGATTTTATTTTTTTGGCTTTACATGCCCTTTAAGACCGGTTATTTAATTATTTGTATTCATTGGTTAGATGGAAATATTTGTGTTGCAGTGAAAATAGATAGCGGCATAGAACATTTAGGGCTCATGAGTTTTTTTTACATCTTCCCTTATTCCCATATAAAAGGAATTGTTTAGCAAGACAGAAAGATGAGTGTGTGATTAGGTTGTTATTACATCTAACACAATTCTAAAGAAGACATTTGTCACGGCCGGCACCCAACACCAGAACAAGTGCTCGAATCCTGGTTCTGAGCTAAGCTTCACCAGTGGTGTGACCACCTTTGAGCTTCGGGAGGAGCCCTCAGCCTAATCGGGTGCCACCTGGTCTTACGAGAGGTTCAAGCAAGTGTTCTGGCAGGCAATGGGGCACGGCTGGTAGCTAGAGTCTTTGGGACCGAGGATCACGGTAACAGACAAGGATAAGGCAGAAGGATCGTCAGACAGGCTGGGTCGTGGCAGGCAGAAAGCAAGGGTCGTCAGGCAGGCAAGGGTCAAAACCGGGTATCAAGCAGGAAGGGTACAAGCAGAAGAGTAGTCGGATATCAGGCACAGGTCAGGATACAGAATTCAGGATGGTCAAGGTACAGGCTGGGTCAAACACGGATAATCAGATTCAAACAGGCAAAATAGCACAAGGCTTCAGAACAGAGCACCAGAAACAAGTTCTATCACGGGCAGTTTGCTGGGAGTGGAAGTGGCCTATTTATACCCTGTTTGGACGCCAAGGTTTTCGCGCCAAAATCGACGCACACGCGTCAGGATCGACGCGCGCGCGTCCGCGTCAAAATAAAGGAAACGAGACGCGGGCGCGCGCGTCCTAAGGAGGCAAGATGGTGGAACCACGAGGCGGGCGTCCCCGCGGCCGGCGTGGCGGGCGTCCCCGCGGCCGACTTACAGCACCCCCAATCCCAGGTAAAACAGATTTCCTTACATTACCCCCCTCTCTAGGGGGGGACACCGGACCCCCAGGCTTCCCAGGAAACTTTAAATGGAACTGCTTCCTAAGACGATCAGCCTTGATGTCATCAACTGAGACCCAGGAGTTCTCCTCAGGACCGAATCCTTTCCACCTAGTGAGGTACTGGAGTTTGTTACGTACCATTCGGGAATCAAGGAACTCCTGGATCTCAAATTCAGGCTGACCGTCAACTTGCACTGGAGGGGGAACAGAAGTAAGGCGAGTATTAGCGGCAGGTTTAAGTAAAGAAACATGAAAAGAATCAGAAATCTTGAAATTAACAGGCAATTTAAGGCGAACAGACGAAGGGTTGATAACAGTAGTGATGGGGTAAGGACCAATGAAACGGGGACCCAGCTTAAGGGAAGGAACCTTTAGCTTGATGTTTTTGGTAGAGAGCCACACCAAGTCTCCCACTTTATACTGGGGTGCTTCTCTACGTCTTTTATCAGCAGCCCTTTTCTGAGCAGAAGTAGCAGTAGACAAGGAATCATGTACCTGGGACCAAATCAAGGAAAATTGTTCGACAGAGGAATTAGCGGAAGGGACAGAAGAACCAGAATTAGAGAAGGAAAAGGCTTTTGGGTGTAACCCATTAACAACAAAAATGGAGACTCCCCAGTGGAGGAGTGGGTAGCGTTATTGTAGGCAAATTCTGCCCAGGGTAACAGTTCTGCCCAGGAAGATTGATTTTCGGACACAAAACATCTTAAAAATTGCTCTAAAGACTGGTTCACTCTTTCGGTTTGCCCATTGGTTTGTGGGTGATAGGCGGTTGAAAAAGAAAGATCGATCCCCACTAACGAGCAAAATGCGCGCCAGAACTTAGAGATAAATTGAACACCTCTGTCTGAAACAATATTACTGGGAAACCCATGCAACTTAAATATATGTTGAATAAAAAGTTCGGACAAAGTTTTGGCAGATGGGAGGTGGGGAAGAGCAATAAAATGACCCATCTTACTGAATCTATCCACCACCACCCAAATTACTGTTTTCCCCTGGGACACAGGCAACTCCACAATAAAATCCATAGAAAGATGGGTCCATGGTCTTTCAGGAATAGGGAGGGGAATCAGTAACCCTTGGGACAAATTTCTAGAAGTCTTGGAGCGTTGGCAGACAGGACAAGAATCCACAAAAGATTTAACATCTTGTTTACAGGTCGGCCACCAAGCACTTCGAGTAAGTAATGAAATAGTTTTACTTACACCAGGATGTCCTGCCATCTTGGAATCATGAACCTCTCTTAGAACCTGTTCTCTAAGATCTTCAGGAACAAAAAATCTCCCAACAGGAGTGTTAGAGGGAGCGTCTGTCTGAACAGGGGATAACAAAGAAGAGAGGTCAGATTCCAAAGTAGCCACAATGACTTCACCCGGAATAATTGTACTACAGTCATCAGTTTCAGAATATATTGAGTCAAAGCTTCTGGAAAGAGCATCTGCCTTGACGTTCTTTGTACCAGGCCTAAACGTCAAGGTAAAGTTAAACCTAGAAAAGAACAAAGCCCACCTTGCCTGTCTGGGATTTAGACGCTTTGCTGACTCAATATACAACAGATTTTTATGGTCAGTGTAGACCGTAACCTGGTGTTTAGCCCCTTCTAATAGATGCCGCCATTCTTCAAAGGCCCACTTGACAGCTAATAGTTCTCTATTCCCTATGTCATAATTTGCCTCTGCAGGAAGAAATTTTCTAGAGAAAATGCACAGGGATGTAACCTATTAGTAGTCGGGTGCCTTTGAGAGAGAATTGCCCCTGCTCCCACCTCAGAAGCATCTACCTCAACTATAAAAGGTAGTGTTGTATCGGGATGGCGGAGGATTGGGGCAGAACTAAACTCCCTTTTGAGGAACTCGAAAGCTTGGATAGCTTCCGGAGGCCACATACTGGGGTCAGCACCTTTTTTAGTAAGATTTGTGATAGGAGCCACAATAAGTGAAAAATTTTTAATGAATTGCCTATAATAGTTGGCAAAACCTAGGAACCTTTGGGTTGCACGTAAAGAATATGGTTGGGTCCACTCCAGGACAGCTCTTACTTTGTCTGGATCCATTTCGAGACCCTTGGAAGAAATATTAAATCCCAAGAACTGTACGGAAGCAACCTCAAAAATACATTTTTCCAATTTTGCATACAGGTTATTAGCTCTAAGCCTACGCAATACCTCACAAACATGAAGACGATGATCAGACAGATTGGCAGAGAAGATGAGGATGTCATCTAGGTAGACCACTACGTATATCCCCAGCAGGTCCCGAAAGATGTCATTGACAAACTCCTGAAACACTGCTGGGGCGTTACATAGACCAAACGGCATAACAAGGTACTCGTAGTGGCCATCCCTAGTATTAAAAGCCGTTTTCCACTCATCCCCCTCCCTGATCCGAATGAGGTTATAGGCACCCCTCAAGTCAAGCTTGGAGAAGATCTTAGCATCCTTGACCTGGTCAAATAGTTCGGAGATTAATGGTAAGGGGTAGCGATTTTTTACAGTGATTTTGTTAAGCCCCCTGTAATCAATACAGGGGCGTAAACCACCGTCTTTCTTACCCACAAAAAAGAACCCTGCCCCCGCAGGGGAACAGGAGGGCCTAATGAAGCCCCTGTCAAGATTTTCTTGTATATACTCTTTCATTGCCTGGGCTTCGGGCAATGAAAGAGGGTAGGTTCTACCACGTGGAGGAATTGACCCAGGAACTAAATCAATAGGACAGTCATACTGCCGATGCGGAGGTAAGGTCTCAGCTGCTTTTTTGGAGAAAAACATCAGAAAAAACAGAATATGCTGTGGGTAACCCCTCAAAGAAGTAGTGGCTACTACAGAGG
Source organism: Xenopus laevis (assembly GCF_017654675.1). NCBI lineage: Eukaryota > Metazoa > Chordata > Amphibia > Anura > Pipidae > Xenopus > Xenopus laevis. The sequence continues at coordinate 160,742,029 of NC_054372.1, read as the reverse complement.
GAAAACAAACCCCACTACATCCTGTACCCCATTGAGTCACCCCCTTAGAAACCCAGTCTATCAGAGGGTTATGCCTCTGGAGCCATGGTAAACCAAGAATAAGAGGAGAGGAAGCTCCCTCAATGAGGTATAGAGCTATCTCCTCACAGTGTAGATCATTTGCACACATGGAAAGATTTGTGGTCTTTTGGGAAACCACCCTGATCCCAAGGGTCTTTTATCGACAGCCAGAATTCTCAAAGGAGGATTGAGGGCAACCAAAGGAATTTTATTTTTAGCAGCGAATGCTGCGTCCAAGAAATTACCCTCCGCCCCAGAATCAATGAAGGCTGACAATTTAACAGTGCCCGTAGGCCAGGTTAATTTAACAGATAATAGGACCTTGGAGGCAGATTGGGGAGAGGAAACGCCTGCACCCAAATGGAGCTCCCCTTCTCCATTTAGGCTAGAGCGTTTCCCGGCCTCTTGGAACATTGATTGAGGAAGTGACCCTTCTCCCCACAATACAAACACAACCCAAGAGACCGCCTCCGTGCCTTTTCCTCAGGAGAGAGGTGAAAGATGCCCAGCTGCATAGGCTCCTCCTGAGGTTGAGACACAGAGGGGTTTGACAACTTAGCACTAAAATTATGCTTATACAAAGAAGAAGTACCCTGTTCCTCCCGATTTTCCCTCTGTCTCCTATCTACCTGGATAACCAGAGACATAAGGTCATCCAGACTGGTAGATAGGGGGTAATTGACCAGGCTGTCTTTGACAGATTTGGCTAGACCGATGCGAAACTGGCTCCTTAGAGCTGCATCGTTCCAGCCAGTCTCCACCGCCCACCTACGAAACTCTGTGCAGTAAATTTCCACCTCCCGTTTACCCTGGCGTAGTTTGCGAATAGCGGAATCGGCCGAAGAGGCGCGATCCGGGTCATCGTAAAGAATGGCCATAGAGCGGAAGAAAATATCTAAAGAGAAACGGGCAGGGTCGGTGGCTGGCAATCTAAGTGCCCAGACTTGGGGGTCACCCACTAATAGGGTCATTACGAACCTGACCTTTTCCTCGTCAGAGGGAAATGAGTGGGGGAAAAAGCTGAGGTACAGCTTACAGGCTTCTTGAAAAACAAAAAACTGGGTTCTGTCCCCACCAAACTTGGCCGGAAATGCAATCTTGGGTTCCTGAGGTCTGAATACAGCACCCCTATCAGGCAGGGAACCCACTGAAGGAGTAGGAACAGAACTGGCTGGCTGCTGCGAGGGTTCCAGCTGGCGTGTTAGGTTATGAAACCCCTGGAGTAGATAGTTCTGCTTTTGCTCCTGCTCCTCCATGCGTTCCAGCAGCGTAGTTAGCAACAGCTCGGAAGAAGATGGAAGTGGAGCAGCGGCAGCAGCTTCGGTGTGATCGTCGTCCTCCATGGCCCGTGATAATGTCACGGCCGGCACCCAACACCAGAACAAGTGCTCGAATCCTGGTTCTGAGCTAAGCTTCACCAGTGGTGTGACCACCTTTGAGCTTCGGGAGGAGCCCTCAGCCTAATCGGGTGCCACCTGGTCTTACGAGAGGTTCAAGCAAGTGTTCTGGCAGGCAATGGGGCACGGCTGGTAGCTAGAGTCTTTGGGACCGAGGATCACGGTAACAGACAAGGATAAGGCAGAAGGATCGTCAGACAGGCTGGGTCGTGGCAGGCAGAAAGCAAGGGTCGTCAGGCAGGCAAGGGTCAAAACCGGGTATCAAGCAGGAAGGGTACAAGCAGAAGAGTAGTCGGATATCAGGCACAGGTCAGGATACAGAATTCAGGATGGTCAAGGTACAGGCTGGGTCAAACACGGATAATCAGATTCAAACAGGCAAAATAGCACAAGGCTTCAGAACAGAGCACCAGAAACAAGTTCTATCACGGGCAGTTTGCTGGGAGTGGAAGTGGCCTATTTATACCCTGTTTGGACGCCAAGGTTTTCGCGCCAAAATCGACGCACACGCGTCAGGATCGACGCGCGCGCGTCCGCGTCAAAATAAAGGAAACGAGACGCGGGCGCGCGCGTCCTAAGGAGGCAAGATGGTGGAACCACGAGGCGGGCGTCCCCGCGGCCGGCGTGGCGGGCGTCCCCGCGGCCGACTTACAGCACCCCCAATCCCAGGTAAAACAGATTTCCTTACAACATTGCTGTGTAGGTGATTTAATGTTGAAACGTTGAAACAAAGAGCTTTATTCATGTAAATGTAGACAATGTAATTGTCCCCAATAAAATCATCACACTGATGATTGTACATGAAACAGTGCTAATGAAGTCTATAAGGGAAATATGAATGATGCCATTGTTCATAGAAAAAGATCAGAATTTATAAATCATCTGAACATTCTCAATTTTAAAGTAAACTTTATGTAATAAGATGACGTGTAGCATGTGTTAAAACTGGAAGACGTGCATGGCAAAAAAAATGCATACCATAGGAGGATCAAACAATGAGGCCCATTTATAAACACTGGGTAAATTTGCACCTGGGCAGTAATCAATAGCATCCAATCAGTGATTAGCTTATTTTCAGCCAACTGCAGGTTGAACACAAAAAGCAAACATCTGATTGGTTGTCATGGGTTATTGCCACATGACTAGGCTGTGCCTTATTAAAAAATGCCAGCATAGGCACAATACTTTTTTTTAAACAAAATGTAAGTCTTAGAAAACAATACATTTCATATAGTTTATAATTAAAGGGGAACTATTGCCATCTTGTGGCTATTTTTCTTGTTTTTGTTATTTTAATGCATTGAGTGAAAATATGTTTTACAGATCAATTCTAGAAGAGTAATACATTTAAGGCTAATGCAGCTTTTAAGATGTAACTGTGATTCTGCAAACACAAAAAAACGTGTCTTCCAAGTTTATTTCATCCTGGAAAAGCTTAAAAACCTTAACACCTCTGAAAGTCAACTGTGGGTTAAGCATATTGCTTCATGCAGGAAGGAATTTAGGTTTATTTGCTAAGAGGAATTGTAGAAAATCAAAAATAAAAGCAGCCTGTCCATAAATGTTATTTTGAAAATCATTAATGTCATGGAAGTTTTGCTGGCAGCTAGGCTGGGGGGAAGGAAAGAGGGGGTCTACGTAGAGTAGGGCGGGGTAGGGTTTATTTCAGTTAATGGTTGAATTCTCCTATAAAAGAAAAGGAAAACTACTGAAGCAGGTTATTGCCAATAGATTAGCCACAATAGTGCAATCTATAACACTATATTTATTCTGTAAAACAGTTTACCATACCTGAGTAAACAACTCTAGAAGCTCTCTCTGTTTGTTTAGGATAGCCGCTGCCATATTAGCTTGGTGTGACATCACTTCCTGCCTCACTCATAGCTCTGGGCTCAGAATACAGCAGGGAGTGGTGGAGGGAGGGGGAGAGGAGTAAACTGAGCATGCTCAAGCTCTAGCCCTTGAGGTTTAAACTGAAAACAGGAAGTCTGATACAGAAGCCCATGAGTACACAATAGAAGGAAAGAAATGCAGTGTTTCTTTTGACAGAGGACTCAGAGCAGCATTACTTTGAGGGTTTATTGGTGTATTTATATAACCTTTTCTGATAAAGCTTATTTCATTTTAGCCTTTCCAATTAACTGGCATATTAAAGAATATCTTACAAGGCAAGATCCAGTATGCAGAACCAGGGCTGTTATTATAGGACAGTATATACATTTTGGTTTTGCACCATGGTGCTTGCTGAGAAGAACCCGGGGGCAATACAGTTTTCTGCAACTAGAAGCACTGGCCCGGGGTATCATGTTAGTTATTGCAATCACTTCACTTCTTCTTTAAAATAAAATTATACTTTTCCAATATAAGTTGTCCTGAGAGTTGTCCTCAGAGCTCAGAGATGCTGCCTGCATCAATAAATTAAGGTTTTACCAATTTGCCACAATTTTTTAAAATGGCAATTTTCTATTTAGGATTATCCAATGCCACATACTACCAAACAAGTATATTATTATGAAAATGGTTTATTTACACGAAGCAGGGTTTTATATATGAGCTGTTTTATGCATTATATTTTTATAGACACACACTTGTTTGGGGGGTAAAGTTTTCCTTTAATATGATTATTTTTTTTCAGGTCTTTGTTTAAAGACCAGTAAAACCTTAAGTAACAATTAATTATGTGTTAAAATGTCTATGTATTGCTTCTCACTGATATCTCAGACTCATTTACTCTGCTGTTTGAAGGTTACTAAAATGGTTTTTCTTTCTTTTCTGATAAATCATTGCAAGCTGCAGAGACGGACTGGAGGGCCAGAGGCCTACCGGGACTGCAGACTCAGGGCCCCCTGCAGATGCACACGCACTGTGTTCTACAGGTCTCGGCCCAGTCGCGTCAAGTAGAGGCTGGCTCTGGCACAGGATGCTCTGCACCACCAATGTAATTAGAGGACGTAGAGCCCACCAATGCTGGGGCCCACCGGGTTTTTACTTTGTGCCCCGGGAGGCCAGTCCGACCCTGGCAAGCTGCCTAAATCCTCCAACAATCACAAGATACTTGCTACAGTGCATTAGCTGTGTTCTGGCCACTTCAAAACTCATTTTTGTGAAAGCTCCATCCTTGCAGTCCATAAATCACATAATACAATATTAGGAGCATCACCATCTTTGATATGGCTGTAACAGGATTTGAAGCTCCATGCTGTTATTAAAATCACCATAATTAACCTTCTTGTAGCTGACATGAGAATGGGGGAAAAGTAACTGAAATAATTACTGTAATTGGGAATGACTGTAGAGTCAGTTTGGGTGGCAGAATGATAGATCAATGAAAAGTGCAACAATACTGAAATTGTAGGATACTGTATCTTGTGTTGGCAAGACTGTTTAATCATTCTGGCAAACACGCAAGAACCTTTGTTCTCAAATAATCAGTCTAAATAATCTTCTTTGAAGAGGTTACAGTGATGAGCAATGGTGCCCATGGTTTCTTCTTGGCTGCGAAGGGTAATTTTTTTTAAGGTTTGAAGCTTTTGTCCTTTACAGTAAAATTAATTCTAACATTTTCATTGCATGATGTGATGTTACACCACCTTGTATGTTTGTATAATTGATACAAAGCAGCTGCCAAAGTGCCCTGTAGGATTAATCATAGTAGTCTGTATTATTAGAAGTATTTATAAAGAGCTATATATGCCCTGGAAACTCTAAGCAGCCAGCTGAAATACAGGTGGCAAAGAGGGCTGTTACATTTCCTTTAATTCGTTCTGCTCTGAACACTGACTGCAGAAATCTGTGGCATTATATTTTTGGAATTTTAGTTCAAAACTGTGACAAATGAAATTTATAGTGAAGGTGCTGAGATTAATAATAGAGTCTGGGTTATTTGTGTTTAAGAGCATATATTATTGTATTTTGCAAAGCCATCCACCCACCTCCAAGATACAGTTGTGTTTGGAATAATAGCAGTGAAAAAAAAGTGAATCTCAAAATCTTTGTAATAGCTTTTATTTCCATACACACAAATTGGGAACACTGTGGCAAGCAATATTCATTATTATTATTATTTTTATTATTATTATCATATTATCTGTGAATTCTCTGCCTGGTTCAGTCATGTAGATATGATGATACACTGGGCTTCTGGATGGAAATTGCTGCTGGGTGGAAAATAAACTGGAAGCAACTGTTTTCCTTTTTATGCTATATGTACTGTACATCATTCGTTTGTGTGCTGCAAGCCTGCAAATGGCAGTCTGGGCAGGTTTACATGGTGTACAAGTGACAATGTGAAGTTGCCAGTGTCACATTCAGTCTGTTGAACTTGTTTTTTGCCCTGTTTACAAAAGCCTTAGATTTTTTTGTGGGAATATCTCAGATGGCCATTGCCTGAATGCTGCATTTGTCACCAGCAGAGACTTCTTTTAGCATTTACTCTGATGACAGTTAAATGCCTTACAAGGTAAGATCCAGTATACAGAACAAGGGCTGTTATTATAGGACAGTATATACATATTGGTTTCGCACCGTGGTGCTTGCTGAGAATAACCAGGGGGCAATACAGTTTTCTGCAACCAGGAGTACTGGCCCGGGATATCCTGTTAGTGATTGCAATCACTTTACTTCTCCTTTAAAATAAAATTATACTTTTCCAATTCCAATTTAAGTTGTCCTGAGTGAGTTTGCTGCTTCTCTGTACTGTTCTAATGCTCAGTGTTACAGTAAAAGAGAGCTCAGCAGGGAAGTATCAGGATAGGCTGCCTGCATCAATAAATTAAGGTTTTACCAATTTGCCTGTCTCCTGTCCAGATAAAACAGGAGGGGGACTTTCAGGTTTCACATTTATGATATTAGCTTCTTTTACAAAGAAAATGAAAAAAAGGTTATAAAAAAAATGATCATTGGTTTATGCTACAAACCACCTCGTATAAGTGACAAGAATGAAGCCCAGCCACAGTATTTTTACAAATAGAAGCTGCTTTGCAACTAGGTCAAGTTATCATTATGGTTGACTTTAATTATTTAGACATTGACTGGGGTAATGGGGTTGCCAAGACAGAAAAATCTAGCTGGTTTGTAAATATTCTGAATGACAACTTTTTATTTCAGCTCGTTCAAGGACCAATTAGGAATAACTCTCTTTTGGATCTTGTAATAACTAATAATACTGATCTCATCTCTATTATTTGTGTGGGTGAGCATTTAGGGAATAGTGATCACAACATGGTCTCCTTTTAGATGATGTTGCAGAAACAACTCTATAAGGGAGTAAATTAAACACAAACTTTGACAGTATAAGGGCATCTCTGCAACATATTAAGTGGGAAATGCTTTTCACAGGGTTAAAGACAGAACAAAAATGGGAAGTCTTTTAACCCTTTAAGTGCCAGCAGAATTTCACATTTTGGTTACGCGAAATGCCAGCCGTTTTTGAAACATTTTGTGCTCTCTCACTTTAGGGGCATTTTCTGAGGGGAAACCTATAGTTTACCTAGGAAAACTATACATTGTTTTTTTCGGTAGAAACTGAGCTTTCTAAATCTGCCTGAGTTTTCATGTATTTCCACCTGTGCAAAAAAATTTATAGTGCTAAATACCAAAAAAAAATGAAAAATTACCATTTTTCATCGTATATCAATTTATACCAGAAAAATATTTCATTTTAGGGATGAAAATCCAACTGATTTGGAAAGCCTTATGTCTCTCGAACGTGCCAATACCAGATATGTATAGTTTTAGGGAGATTTAGGATTTCTGTACAGCAAAAACTCCCGGCAGTATATTACCGAATTTTGAAAGCACTAAGGCAGAAAACAGCATGCTTTAGATTCCAAGGCAAAAAATCCTGAAACCGTAGGTTTACCCCAGAAAACCATACATTTTTGAAAAGTACACATTCTGCCGATTACAAAATGGGTAACTATGTCTCTCTACTCCCAACTACCAAACATAAAACCTTGTCTGAAAATAGCGGTTTTTCAAAAAAAAAATTCAAAATTCTGAAAAATCATTTCAAAGGTTTTATTTTGCTGCTCCGCATATCCCAAACTATATTAGGTACCAAGAAAAAGCACCTGAAATATGATTGCCAGGGGTCCACTGAACAGTTTGATACCCATTATGCATAGGTTTACCAAAGTATCTGGCATTTAGAGACACCAATATGAAGTTAGCACATCCAAATTGATCAGGACTTTACTTCAGCTACTGAGAAATCAACACATTGACTGCATTTTTTGTGGGGTAAAAACACAGAAATATATGTTTACCCCCAGGGTCGGACTGGGGGGCCCGGGGCCCACCGGGACTGCTGTCCAGGGGCCCCCCTCCGGCCCCCTGCACCCCTACTAAAATATGTCGGCCCAGCAACACCGGCGATTGGCGCGCATGCGCAACAGCGCCGGCGTTCGGCGTGCATGCGCTGGCGGCGCTGCGCATCGCCGGAAAAAAACATTTTTTCCGCGATCCGAAATATCTAGAGAAGGGTTCTGGCCCGGCGGGGGCCCACGAGGGTCGGGGCCCACCGGGTTTTTTCCCGGTTTCCCGCCGGGCCAGTCCGACACTGTTTACCCCCCAAACCCATATATTTTTGGAAAGTACACATTCTACTGAATCTAAAATGGGTACCCATGCCTTTCTGCTCCAAACTACTGAGTCGCAAGGCTTTCCCAAAATTGTCGGTTTTGGTGAAATATCTGAAAATTGCCTCAAACCTTCAACTTCCCAGCACCATATCGCCCATGTATCATTACGTACTAAGAAAAAGCACCCTAAATATGATTGCCAGGGTTCCTCTGAACATTTTGGTGGTCATTGTTCATAAGTTTACCAAAGTATCTGGCATTTAGAGGCCCCAAAATGAAGTTAGCGCATACAAACAGTCCCGTGGGTAACTTCAGCTAATGAAAGATCAACACATTGACTGCATTTTTGTGGGGTAAAAACACAGAAATATATGTTTACCCCCCAAAACCCATATATTTTTGGAAAGTACACATTCTACCGAATCTAAAATGGGTACCCATGCCTTTCTGCTCCAAACTACTGAGTCGCAAGGCTTTCCCAAAATTGTCGGTTTTGGTGAAATATCTGAAAATTGCCTCAAAGCTTCAACTTCCCAGCACCATATCACCCATGTATCGTTACGCACCAAAAAAAAGCACCCTAAATATGATTGCCAGGGTTCCTCCAAACAATTTGGTGGCCATTGTTCATAGGTTTACCAAAGTATCTGGCATTTAGAGGCCTCAAAATGAAGTTAGCGCATACAAATAGTCCTGTGGGTAACTTCATCTAATGAAAAATCAACACATTGACTGCATTTTTGTGGGGTAAAAACACAGAAATATATGTTTACCCCCCAAACCCATATATTTTTGGAAAGTACACATTCTACTGAATCTAAAATGGGTACCCATGCCTTTCTGCTCCAAACTACTGAGTCGCAAGGCTTTCCCAAAGTTGTCGGTTTTGGTGAAATATCTGAAAATTGCCTCAAAGCTTCAACTTCCCAGCACCATATCACCCATGTGTCATTACGTACTAAGAAAAAGCACCCTAAATATGATTGCCAGGGTTCCTCTGAACATTTTGGTGGCCATTGTTCATAAGTTTACCAAAGTGTCTGGCATTTAGAGGCCCCAAAATGAAGTTAGCGCATACAAACAGTCCCGTGGGTAACTTCAGCTAATGAAAAATCAACACATTGACTGCATTTTTGTGGGGTAAAAACACAGAAATATATGTTTACCCCCCAAAACCCATATATTTTTGGAAAGTACACATTCTACAGAATCTAAAATGGGTACCCATGCCTTTCTGCTCCAAACTACTGAGTCGCAAGGCTTTCCCACAATTGTCGGTTTTGGTGAAATATCTGAAAATTGCCTCAAAGCTTCAACTTCTCAGCACCATATCACCCATGTATCGTTATGCACCAAGAAAAAGCACCCTAAATATGATTGCCAGGGTTCCTCCGAACAGTTTGGTGGCCATTGTTCATAGGTTTACCAAAGTATCTGGCATTTAGAGGCCCCAAAATGAAGTTAGCGCATACAAATAGTCCTGTGGGTAACTTCAGCTAATGAAAGATCAACACATTGACTGCATTTTTGTGGGGTAAAAACACAGAAATATATGTTTACCCCCCAAACCCATACATTTTTGGAAAGTACACATTCTACAGAATCTAAAATGGGTACCCATGCCTTATTGCTCCAAACTACCGAGTCGCAAGGCTTTCCCAAAGTTGCCGGTTTTGGTGAAATATCTGAAAATTGCCTCAAAGCTTCAACTTCCCAGCACCATATCACCCATGTGTCATTACGTACTAAGAAAAAGCACCCTAAATATGATTGCCAGGGTTCCTCTGAACATTTTGGTGGCCATTGTTCATAAGTTTACCAAAGTATCTGGCATTTAGAGGCCCCAAAATGAAGTTAGCGCATACAAACAGTCCCGTGGGTAACTTCAGCTAATGAAAAATCAACACATTGACTGCATTTTTGCGGGGTAAAAACACAGAAATATATGTTTACCCCCCAAACCCATATATTTTTGGAAAGTACACATTCTACGGAATCTAAAATGGGTACCCATGCCTTTCTGCTCCAAACTACTGAGTCGCAAGGCTTTGCCAAATTTGGCGGTTTTGGTGAAATATCTGGAAATTGCCTCAAAGCTTCAACTTTCCAGCATCGTATTGTCCATGTATCATTACCAGCATAAAGCATCCTAAATATAAACATAGGGGTCTACTAAACAGTTTGATGCCCAATATGCATAGATATACCAAATTATGTGGCGCACAGAGACCCCCAAATGACAATATGTATAGACATTTTCACGGCTGACGCGCTGGCTGCTGCAATATAACCACTCGGTGTGTGTATTATGCGACATTAGACCACCTAACAGTACAGAGACCCCAGAAAACCATATATTTTCAGAAAGTACACATTCTGACGAATCCAATATGGGTAAATAAGTGTTTCTACTGCAAACTGCCAAACTGCAAAGCAATGCTGAACATAACGGTTTTTATCAAATTTCTGAAAATTGTCACAAAGCTTGAATTTTACCCCATTATATGCCCCACATTTCGTAACTTATCAGCATAAAAACATCCTAAATATGAACGCCAGGGGTCTACTAAACACTTTGATGCCCAATATGCATAGATAAACCAAACTATGTGGCGCACAGAGACCCCCAAATGACAATAGTGTATATACATTTTCACGGCTGACGCGCGCTGGCTGCTGCAATATGAGCACCTGGTGTGTGTAATATGCGACATTAGACCCCCCTAACAGTACAGAGACCCCAGAAAACCATATATTTTCAGAAAGTACACATTCTGACGAATCCAATATGGGTAAATATGTGTTCCTACTGCAAACTGCCAAACTGCAAAGCAATGCTGAACGTAACGGTTTTTATCAAATTTCTGAAAATCGTCACAAAGCTTGAATTTTACCCCATTATATGCCCCACATTTCGTAACTTATCAGCATAAAACATCCTAAATATGAACGCCAGGGGTCTACTGAACACTTTGATGCCCAGTATGCATAGATATACCAAACTATGTGGCGCACAGAGACCCCCAAATGACAATAGTGTATATACATTTTCACGGCTGACGCACTGGCAGCTGCAATATAAGCACCTGGTGTGTGTATTATGCAACATTAGACCCCCCTAACAGTACAGAGACCCCAGAAAACCATATATTTTCAGAAAGTACACATTCTGACGAATCCAATATGGGTAAATAAGTGTTTCTACTGCAAACTGCCAAACTGCAAAGCAATGCTGAACATAACGGTTTTTTATCAAATTTCTGAAAATTGTCAGAAAGCTTGAATTTTACTCCATTATATGCCACACATTTCGTAACGTATCAGCATAAAACATCCTAAATATGAACGCCAGGGGTCTACTGAACACTTTGATGCCCAATATGCATAGATATACTAAACTATGTGGCGCACAGAGACCCCCAAATGACAATAGTGTATATACATTTTCACGGCTGACGCGCTGGCTGCTGCAATATAAGCACCTGGTGTGTGTATTATGCGACATTAGACCCCCCTAAAAGTACAGAGACCCCAGAAAACCATATATTTTCAGAAAGTACACATTCTGACGAATCCAATATGGTTAAATAAGTGTTTCTACTGCAAACTGCCAGACTGCAAATCAATGCTGAACGTAACCGTTTTTATCAAATTTCTGAAAATCGTCACAAAGCTTGAATTTTACCCCATTATATGCCCCACATTTCGTAACTTATCAGCATAAAACATCCTAAATATGAACGCCAGGGGTCTACTGAACACTTTGATGCCCAATATGCATAGATATACCAAACTATGTGGCGCACAGAGACCCCCAAATGACAATAGTGTATATACATTTTCACGGCTGACGCGCTGGCTGCTGCAATATAAGCACCTGGTGTGTGTATTATGCGACATTAGACCCCCCTAACAGTACAGAGACCCCAGAAAACCATATATTTTCAGAAAGTACACATTCTGACAAATCCAATATGGGTAAATGTGTGTTTCTACTGCAAACTGCCAAACTGCAAAGCAATGCTGAACATAACGGTTTTTATCAAATTTTTGAAAATCGTCAGAAAGATTGAATTTTACCCCATTATATGCCCCACATTTCGTAACGTTTCAGCATAAAACATCCTAAATATGAACGCCAGGGGTCTACTGAACACTTTGATGCCCAATATGCATAGATATACCAAACTATGCGGCGCACAGAGACCACCAAATGACAATAGTGTATATACATTTTCACGGCTGACGCGCTGGCTGCTGCAATATAAGCACCTGGTGTGTGTAATATGCGACATTAGACCACCTAACAGTACAGAGACCCCAGAAAGCCATATATTTTCAGAAAGTACACATTCTGACGAATCCAATATGGGTAAATATGTGTTTCTACTGCAAACTGCCAAACTGCAAAGCAATGCTGAACGTAACGGTTTTTATCAAATTTCTGAAAATTGTCAGAAAGATTGAATTTTACCCTATTATATGCCCCACATTTCGTAACGTATCAGCATAAAACATCCTAAATATGAACGCCAGAGGTCTACTGAACACTTTGATGCCCAATATGCATAGATATACCAAACTATGTGGCGCACAGAGACCCCAAATGACAATAGTGTATATACATTTTCACAGCTGACGCGCTGGCTGCTGCAATATAAGCACCTGGTGTGTGTATTATGCGACATTAGACCCCCCTAACAGTACAGAGACCCCAGAAAACCATATATTTTCAGAAAGTACACATTCTGACGAATCCAATATGGGTAAATAAGTGTTTCTACTGCAAACTGCCAAACTGCAAAGCAATGCTGAACATAACGGTTTTTATCAAATTTCTGAAAATTGTCAGAAAGCTTGAAATTTACCCCATTATATGCCCCACATTTCGTAACGTATCAGCATAAAACATCCTAAATATGAACGCCAGAGGTCTACTGAACACTTTGATGCCCAATATGCATAGATATACCAAACTATGTGGCGCACAGAGACCCCCAAATGGATATATAGTAGATAAAATTTACAAGGCAAAACAAAATAAGGCAGTAAAGGGTGAAATGCAAAAAAATCCAATAAAACCACAAAAATCAATGTTTTTTTTCCAGACTAGTGTTATCGGCCGTCAGAATCACAGTTTGAATATTTTAGCTGGGCCAAACAGGTTCTACGGCTAGAAACAAGTGAACACAACATATGCAGAGCTGAAAATGCAATAAAATGGCTAAAAATTCAATAAAATGGCTAAAAATGCACCAAAATACCCAAAATTGCAATATAATCACCGAAATAACATACAAAAGGTATTGCACAGTACGGTTAGCGAATACGCTATGCGTAATGGCAATAAAACATTTTTTTCAGCCAAAAAAAGAAACGATGCGATAAGAAAAAAAAAAAAAAGCCACAATGCCATGTATGTGCGTGTGCGTGTGTACAAATGGTAAATTACATGTTATGTGCGCGTGTGTGCGTGTGCACATGTGTGTAAGTGCAGTGAGTGTAAGTGACCCCCCCAATCCCCAAAAATGTATGTGTAAGTGTGTGTAAGTGTGAATCTAAGTGTGTATTACTGTAATAAGTGTGTGTTGGTGTGTTTGTGTGTGTAATTGTTGCACTAACCTGAAAAAGTCGCTGGAGACTGTTGCAGGCGATCAGGAAGAGCCTCTGGAAGACATCTGCCTCGTGGTTCCTGTCTGTGTGCTGTGGGGGCGGAGATCGTCGATCCGGTGCAGGCTGCAGCAGCAGGACACGTAAGTAACACGTGCCTGCTGCTGTTTTTGGGCCCCTGGGCGATCGCGCCCCAGGGGCCACTCGATCCCCTGCTCTGCTCGTTGCCTAGGGGCAGGGGATCGAGCAGGAACGGAGCGAACGGCTCTAACAGCCGCTCCTCCGCTCCTGAACCAGGAAATGCTGCAGAACGTAGAATCTACGTTCTGTGGCATTTCAAGTACCTTTGCCACAGAACGTAGATTCTACGATCTGTGGCATTTAAAAGGTTAAATGCTGCTTAATAAATATACATGTCAGTATATTCCCCTTGTAAGCAAGGAATGTTGCAAAACAAAACCGTTGTGGTTCAATAGAAGTGTTGGTGTTGAGGTGGGTAAGAAAAGACTTGCTTTTTACGGTTTTTAAGTTAGCTGGGACAGCCGAAACCTTTATCAGGTACAAGGGTGCCAATAAATCATGCAAAAAAGCTATCGGACAAGCTAAAATCGATATGGAAAAGGGTAGTGCAGAAAGCAGTAAAAAGAATCCAAAATTATTTTTTATTATTATTTTCTTAATATCAGAGGGGGGTCAGCTAGTTGATGAGAACAGACAAAAGCAGAGATTCTAAACTCTTATTTTTTGTCTGTCTACACAAATGAGGTTAATGAAGGTTTCTGTTTTAAAAGTCCCAATTCTAGTAATACAACTAATGTTGCATGATTCATGCATGAGGAATTCAAAAGAGACTAGAACATGTTAAGATAAACAAAGGTCTGGGGCCAGATAGTATTCATCCCAGGGTACTTAGAAAGCTTAGCTCTTTGTTTGCCAAACTACTTTACTTAATTTTTCAGGATTCCTTTAGGTCTGGCATGGTGCAGAGAGACTGGCGTATTGCTATTGTGGTGCCACTATTCAAAAAAGGATCCTGTTCTCAGCCTCAAAACTATAGGCCGGTTAGTCTGACATCACTGGTAGGAAAGCTTTTCGAAGGGGTTCTAAGGGATAATATACTGGACTTCATTGCAAATCATAGTACTTTTTGTGCCGGCATGGTTTTATGCGTAATACTTCTTGCCAGACTAATTTTATTTCATTTTAGACAAGGTGAGCAGAGACCTCGATTCTGGAAAGGCAGTTACCTACTTAGACTTTGCTAAAGCATTTGATACAGTGCCACACAGAAGGTTACTGGTTAAATTAAAGGGCATGTAATGTCTAAAATAGAATAAGGCTAGAAATGCTGTATTTTGTATACTAAATATAAACATGAACTTACTGCACCACAAGCCTAATCAAACAAATAATTTATGCTTTCAAAGTTGGCTACAGGGGGTCACCATCTTTTAACTTTGTTAAACATCTTTGCAAGACTAAGACTAAGTGCACATGCTCAGTGTGGTCTGGGCTGCTTAGGGATCATCATAAACAAAGCTGCTTGAGTTCTGCAGGGCTCTGTACTAGGTCCTTTGCTGAAAACTGGGCAGCAAACTTGAAAATGAGGTTCAATGTTGAGAAATGCAAAGCTATACACTTAGGCAAAAATAATATAAATGCAAGTTATACACTAAATGGCAGTGTGTTGGGAGTTTCATTAACTGAGAAGGATCTAGGGGTTTTTTGTTGATAACAAGTTGTCTAATTTTGTGCAGTGTCATTCTGTGGCCACTAAAGTAAATAAAGTTAAAGTGCATAAAAAAGGGATGAAAACATAATTATGCCTCTGTATAGGTCCATGGTGAGGCCTCATCTGGAGTATGCAGTGCAGTTTTGGACTACAGTCCTTAAGAGGGATATAAATGAGCTGGAGAGAGTGCAGAGACGTGCAACTAAACTGGTTAAAATGCTTTTAAGATTGGCTTGGATGATTTCTTGGACAGACATAATATCCAAGGTTACTGTGATACTAAAATTTATAGTTAGTATAAATATGTGTATATATTGTTTACGTGAGTATATGGAGGGGTCAATGTGTGTATATGGATGGATGCCTCAAAACTTCCCTCAAAACTTCTCCGCAATACCAATCCTTGTCTAATCAAAGCCTTAACTCACCTATTTAATCTTTCGCTCTCAACTGGACTGTTTCCTTCTCAACTAAAACATGCACTTGTCACCCCCATTCTGAAAAAACCCTCTCTTGATCCCTCCAATCTTGACAACCTCCGACCTATCTCTCTGCTCCCTTTGATCTCTAAACTACTTGAGCGCCTAGTCTACAACCGACTTACCTCATTCCTCTCTGACAATAACCTGCTGGACCCCCTACAATCTGGTTTTAAGCCACAACACTCCACGGAAACTGCCCTGACTCGACTAACTAATAACCTCTTAACCGCTAAAGCCAACAATCATTTCTCACTACTAATACTGCTTGATCTCTCAGCCGCATTTGACACTGTAGATCACCCTCTCCTCCTCCAGTCCCTCCAGTCACTTGGCCTTCGTGACACAGCCCTGTCCTGGTTCTCTTCTTACATCACCAATCGTTCCTTCAGTGTCTCCTACAATGGAATATCATCTTCTCCCCTACCTCTTTCTGTTGGAGTTTCTCAAGGCTCTGTCCTGGGACCATTACTATTCTCCCTCTATACTTCCTCCCTTGGCAAATTAATAAATTCGTATGGTTTTCACTACCACCTCTATGCTGACGATACTCAGATCTATCTCTCATCTCCTGATCTCAACCCAGAACTCCTAACTCGCGTCTCCTCCTGCCTGTCCGCTATCTCTACCTGGATGTCGCAACCCTACCTTAAATTAAACCTCTCTAAAACTGAAATGGTTCTCTTTCCTCCAACTAACACTAGTAGCATCCCCGACGTATCCATCATAGTTAACAATTCCACTATCACCCCCTCTCCCCAGGCCCGGTGCCTTGGGGTTATCCTAGATTCTGCCCTGTCATTCACTCCTCATATCCAGTCACTTGTTAAATCATGTCACTTCATCACCCAAGACGCTGCCAAAACATATCCAAAATACGATCATTTATCACCCAAGACGCTGCCAAAATTCTTATTCACTCTCTCATCATATCGCGTCTAGACTACTGTAACTCTCTTTTAATTGGCCTCCCCCTCCAGAGACTGTCACCTCTCCAGTCCATAATGAACACTGCTGCGAGGCTCATACACCTCAGCAACCGCTCCTCCTCTGCCTCGCCATTCTGTCAATCCCAGCACTGGCTTCCGTTACCTTTCAGAATCAAATTCAAATTAATGACACTGACTTTCAAAGCACTTCACAACTCTGCTCCACCCTACATCTCTGAACTCATCTCTATATACTCACCCACTCGCTTACTACGCTCCTCTACTGACCTGCTACTCAACTCTTCACTCATTACCTCCTCACATGCTCGCATTCAAGACTTTGCAAGGGCTGCACCCCTCCTCTGGAACGCTCTTCCACGGTCTGTCCGACTTTCTCCCAACCTTTCTGCTTTCAAAAAATCTCTGAAAACGCACTTCTTTCGAGAAGCCTACCCTCACTCTGCTTAACTACCAAACGCAACACCACATACAATACCACATTTCTCACCCACTCAATTCGATCTTGCCCACTCCCACACCTTGTGTATTACTCCCTTCCCTTTAGACTGTATACCTATGCATAGGGCCTTCCTCACCTTTTTGTACCTGTATTGACTGTGATGTTTGTTACTCCATATATTCTATATATGTAATTCATGTGATGTAGTTGTATAATCACATTTACTTTACAGTGCTACGCAATATGTTGGCGCTATATAAATACATGTTAATAATAATAATAAAAAATAATAATAATAAATGCTGGGTTTCATTTGGAGGGATTGAACTTGATGGACTCATCTTTTTTCAACCTGATTTAATTATGTAACTATATGTAACAGAGATTCACCATTACTTTATAACAGAGAAGATGACCCTGAGACCCATAAGAAAAACCTTAAGGGAATTTACTCATCCAAAATGATTATTATGGAGGAATTCATAAAACAGATATAACATGTTTTTAACTGCAAAATGAAAATGATGGGTTACTAGTTTTGTGGATTTCCCCTAAAACAGGTATGGGACCGGTCCAGAATGTTTGGGACCTTGGGATTTCCGGATAAGGGATTTTTCTGTAATTTGGATCTCCATACTTTGTCTGCTAAAAATATTTAAATATTACAGTAACCCAAAAGGATTGTTTTGCCCCCAATAAGGCTTAATTTTTAGCTTACTAAGGGTCGAGTACACAGTACTTTTTGTTATTACTGAGAAAAAGGAAAATATTTTTAAAGATTAGAATTTTTTGCTATTGGAGATGGCCTTTCTATAATTTAGAGCTTTTTTTTTATTACAGATAACAGATCTTATATCTAAATCATAGATAGCAACAAGATAGTCAAGCTGGTACTAAATTTGCAATGGAATAGTGTGTTTCTTCTCATGTGGACATGGAGTTACATCCAGATAAATCTCAGATAGTGGATAAGTGGTCCTGTTTTGTTTTTGGGGCCATCAAGTGTAATTCTAAGTAGTGATGGGCGACTTTCTCCCGCAAAACGCGAATATTGACGCAGGTGTCAAAATAGTTTGTGACAATTCTGACACCAGCGACAATTCTGACGCTGGCGAAAATTCCGGTGCGCATTAAAGTCAATGCGTGCGTTTAATTGTCGCAGGCAACATGTATGAGTTGTCGCCGGTGTCATAAAAATAATTTTGCAAATTTATTCGCCAGCGGCGAAACGTGGAAATTAGACATAAATTTGCGCCTGGCGAATAAATTCGCCCATCACTAATTCTAACCAGATGCTTTCAATGCTGACATGCCCAGCAAATAAAGTTTCTCTACACTGGATTAAATCTTCCCAATTCAGATTCAGAGGTTTTGTGCTTTTGCCTGAAGGAACATTTTACATATTTTAAACTCTTTAAATTGAACTTGCACCAGACTTTTAAACTAACAAACTGGATAATGTATTTACTAGAAATTATGACTTATTTATTGCCTCATGCAGGCTTTGTAGCAAAACATTTATTCTATAGTGTGCAAAAAATATATGCCTGACCGCATTCCCTTTGCAGCAGCAAAAAAATGATGTTCTGTAACGGACAAGCTATCCAGGCTCAGTTCTGAAACAGTCTAATGTTCCTTGGTTGCACATTCTCCATAGAGCACTAATCATAATGAATTAAAGAAAAGAAGATTATCACCATTCTAGCTTTGCGCAGTCACAGTATATGCATATACACTGTAATTTGTTTAGAAGCATTACTATCGCAAAATATATTCAAATTAATTGATCCCAGTTTATAAAGGAACATATACCTGTATATACTGTATATATGAAAAATATTACTCTTTGTATAATGAGTTGTAAAGGGAGTGTTGCGTTTTATACGAAAAACACTTTAACAAGGTCCCCAAAGCACCATCAAGTGGGCAAAATAGATGTATGTTTAAAAAATGGAAGTGTTCAGTTGATTTTAAATGGTTTTCCAAAGGCAGCAGTACTTGACTTATCCTTAATAGGACTTATTTATGATTTTAAAAGAAGATTGATTAAAGAAGAAATGGGTGGTGGCCTGGCAGTAAGGTGGGGTGGTGTGATGTCATTGGCGGGGCATGTCCAGCCTGCCAGCGGTGTAAATGGACCTCTACATAACGGGCAAAATTACCTCATTACCAAAAATAATAGCATGAATCTAGATTGATCTAGGTCCAGACTGAGATTCAGAATAGAGCTGGGTATTTCAGGCACATAAAGGTGCAAGCAGTTACCCAGAAGAGGCCCAATATTTAGTTACTCTCTATTGAAACACACAGCATTTCCCAGTCAGGCTTAGGAATACCCTAGTAGTAAGTGGAATTTGGCAGAAGGGGTTTAGGATGCACAGTGGTCCTTTGAAGCCACAATTCTTGTGCTAAAAACAAAAGCAAATCATAACACTTTTAA